>NW_025534019.1:0-300223 GCF_020615455.1 Coregonus clupeaformis | reverse complement strand
AATAAATCTACCATTACAATTATAGGCTGATCATGTCTTTGTCAGTGGGCAAACGTACAAAATCAGCAGGGGATCAAATACTTTTTTCCCTCACTGTACATTTATACATGATAGTATCCAAGAATAGAATCAATGGATCCATAATTGAAATGACCATTATTCCCAGATCCCAGACTGTAGCCTGCCCATCAACTCAAGATTAGAACTTTGTATCCATTCACTGGTAGTTATAATATACTGCACAATTCACCTGAGCTTCCCTGGCTGTCTGACCATGCTGGGACACCTGTCACCATCTGATCCTGCTAAGACATGATGAGCATAGTGTTGTGTACTGACTGTGCACCATTACAGTGAAGCCTGTAGAGTTGTTTTATATCGTGTCAGTGTGAAAAGTAGGGAATTAGCTAGGGAAACTGACAGATCAATAACGTTACATTGCTATACTCTCTAATAAAACTCACATTGTGCTGTAAAAAACATCTTCAATAGTTTAGCTGCTGGTTTCATTGTTTGATTCAGGTCTAGTGTGATTGAGGCAAAAATAGTAGGTAAAGTTAGTGAGCTTGCCAGCTAGCCAACATTAGCCACCTTTTGGCTAGCTCTAATGGCACATCAACTGGCAAAAACTAGCCAAGTTAATTTACTTCTGTTGAAACGAGACAGAACAAAGGCTACAAAACATTTCCATACACACAACAGCTGTTAGATACTGCTACCTGCTAGATCTACTAGCTAGCTAGCTAGATCATTCACTTCAGACAGAACTTCAGTCGAGAGGGGCTAACGTTACATGTCAGTTACACTACTAACTCCGCACTGGGAATAAATACTTTTTTTTCTGTTAAGTCAAACAGCACTTACCTTGCCAGCTACAGTCAAACAGAGCATGGCTTGCCGCTTTAGCCGTATAAAAATATGTATTCACTAACTGTAAGTCGCTCTGGATAAGAGCGTCTGCTAAATGACTAAAATGTAAAAAATGTAAAGAGTAGCCAGTTTCTGCTCTGCTTGCTTTTACAACTCTGAGAAAAAGCACAACACACACAGACAACAGTTGCCTCTGTTCGCACGCTCAGTGGTGTCCGAGCAGTTCTAAATCCAGCTGGCTGACACTGCCAAACAGCCTACCCGACCTCTCTGAGGGGTCCATATGGTCCTAAAGCACACCGATTTCTCTTTTTGTTTCACTGTGCAATGATAAAACTGGGGGGGACAAAAAGGCAATTTGAGAATGTGTGTGTGTGTGTGGGGGGGGGTCATGTCCCGTCCCCCCGCCCCCAGTGAAAGTTGTGCCGCTGTGATCATCTCATACTTCATCTAATGTGGAGTTTGACCAAAGCCTAAACTGAAATCCATCCAGTAACTACTTGAGAAGAATTTCACAAGCAGCTGAAAGTAGCATTTCCCTAGGCACATCGTCAATACGATCATAAAACTAATTCATAAACATCCATGCAGGGTTATGAACTGTTTTACCTCTGAGTGGGATTAACATAGGCATTGTCTAATTTCTTCTGACTTGTCTGTGGCAAATGTTGACCCACAGTGTGTGTGACGTTTGGTTTTATGTTTTAATTTGTACACTTTGTTTGTAAACCATCTGTCAACGATTGCTTTACAGTGGTGGGGTGTTGGACTGATCTTGTTGATCGAGTACATACCCCCTAAAAACGTTTCTGCTAGCAGTGGAATCCAATACAGCAGAGAGTTCCTACTACAATGCAACTCTAATACGAATGCGATGGATATCCCAATGGCCAATTTAATCCCTGATTGTCTGCAAGTCGATTACAAACCAAGCATCCCAGAAAAGTGCTCAAAATAGCCTACGTTAACATATGTAGCCTAACAAACAAGGTTCATGAAATTAATAACTTGCTAGTAACAGATGGCATTCATATTCTGACTATCTCTGAAACTTACTTAGACAATACCTTTGATGATACAGTGGTAGCAATACAAGGTTGTAATATTTACAGAAAATATAGAAATGTCAATGCTGGAGGTGGTGCTGTTTATATTCAGAACCACTTTCCTGTGAAGATTAGAGAGGATCTCATCTTAAATATTGTTGAAGTAATATGGCTACAGGTTCATTCTTATGGGAATCTGCTATAGACAACCAAGTGCTAACAGTCAGTATCTGGATAACGTGTGAAATGCTTGATAATGTATGTGATATCAACAGAGAGGTATATTTTCTGGATTAGTTAAATATTGACTGGCTTTCATCAAGCTGCCCACTCAAGAAAAAGCTTCAAAGTGTAACCAGTCAACCTACCAGGGTAGTTACAAGCAGAATAGGAATTAAATCATCAACATGTATTGATCACATCTTTACTAATGCTGCAGAAATGTGCTTGAAAGCAGTATCCAGATCCATCAGATGTAGTGATAACAATATAGTAGCCATATCTAGGAAAACCAAAGTTCCAAAGGCTGGGCCTAATATAGTGTATAAGAGGTCATACAATAAGTTTTGTAGTGATTCCTATGTTGTTGATGTAAATAATATTTGTTAGTCTGTGGTGTGTAATGAGCAGAAAACAGACATTGCACTTGACACATTTATGAAATTAAATACAATTTTGGGAAAAAAAGGCACTCAGCTCCATCTTTCATTGAATCAGATGCCTCATTCATCACAAAACCGACTGATATTTCCAACTACTTTAATGATTTTTTCATTGGCAAGATTAGCAAACTTAGGCATGACATGCCAGCAACAAACGCTGACACTACACATCCAAGTATTTCTGACCAAATTATGAAAGACAAGAATTGTCAACAACTTGGATGGAAAATTACTGAGGATAATAGCGGATGATATTGCCACTCCAATTTCCCATATCTTCAATTTAAGCCTACTAGAAAGTGTGTGCCCTCAGGCCTGGAGGGAAGCAAAAGTCATTCCGCTACCTAAGAATAGTAAAGCCCCCTTTACTGGCTCAAATAGCGGACCAATCAGCCTGTTACCAACCCTTAGTAAACTTTTGGAAAAAATTGTGTTTGACCATTTACAATGCTATTTTACAGTAAACAAATTGAAAACAGACTTTCCGCATGCTTATAGGGAAGGACATTCAACAAGCACAGCACTTACATAAATTACTGATGATTGGCTGAGAGAAAATGATGATAAAAATATTGTGGGGGCTGTTTTGTTGGACCTCAGTGCGGCTTTTGACATTATCGATCATAGTCTGCTGCTGGAGAAATGTATGTGTTATGGCTTTACACCCCCTGCTATATTGTGGATAAAGAGTTACCTGTCTAACAGAACACAGAGGGTGTTCTTTAATGGAAGCCTCTCCAACATAATCCAGGTAGAATCAGGAATTCCCCAGGGCAGCCGTCTAGGCCCCTTACTTTTTCCAATCTTTACTAATGACATGCCACTTGCTTTGAGTAAAGCCAGTGTGTCTATGTATGCAGATGACTCAACACTATACACGTCAGCTACTACAGTGACTGAAATGACTGCAACACTTATCAAAGAGCTGCAGTTAGTTTCAGAATGGGTGGCAAGGAATAAGTTAGTCCTAAATATTTTGTAAACTAAAGGCATTGTATTTGGGACAAATCATTCACTAAACCCTAAACCTCAACTAAATCTTCTAATAAATAATGTGGAAATTGAGCAAGTTGAGGTGACGAAACTGTTTGGAGTAACCCTGGATTGTAAACTGTCATGGTCAAAACCTATTGATACAACAGTAGCTAAAATGGGGAGAAGTCTGTCCATAATAAAGTGTTACTCTACCTTCTTAACAGCACTATCAACAAGGCAGGTCCTACAGGATCTAGTTTTGTCGCACCTGGACTACTGTTCAGTCGTGTGGTCAGGTGCCACAAAGAGGGACTTAGGAAAATTGCAATTGGCTCAGGACAGGGCAGCACGGCTGGCCCTTGGATGTACACAGACAGCAAATATTAATAATATGCATGTCAAACTATCCTGGCTCAAAGTTGAGGAGAGATTACATCATCACTACTTGTATTTGTGAGAGGTATTGACATGTTGAAAGCACCGAGCTGTCTGTTTAAACAACTAGCAAACAGCTCAGACACCCATGCATACCCCACAAGACATGCCACCAGAGGTGTCTTCACAGTCCCCAAGTCCAGAACAGACTATGGGAGGCGTACAGTACTACATAGAGCCATGACTACATGGAACTCTATTCCACATCAGGTAACTGATGCAAGCAGTAGAATCATATTTTAAAAACCGATAAGTGGCCTGGCAAGGGATTCAATCCATGGCTAGTGCCCCCCACATTGGCAGGGGAAAAAACCAATGCTGACCTTGGGAGACATGAGGGCCAGAACATGGCTAATGAACTGAATGTTTTCTTCTCAAGATTTGAATCAGATTACATTGTGTCGGAGGTAAAACAAATGGAAGCATCATTACAAATGTTTGAGAGGGTTGTTGTTAAACAGGCTGATGTTTTGAAGTTGTTCAGGGGATGTAATGCACACAAAAGCCCAGGCCCAGACAAAATAAGTGGATATGTGTGCTGAACAATTAGCTGGTGTTTTTACAGACATTTTCCAATCCTCGCTCGACCAGCAACACGTGCCAGTATTGTGGAAAAACTCAAGAATTATACCCGTTCCTAAAGCATCTAATCCTTCTGTGCTGAATGACTACTGCCCTGTCACCTTGCATCCTTAGTAATTAAATGCTTTGAGAACATTTTGAAAATTCATATTCTCAGCGTCACCCAGAAGCTCCTCGACCCGTTTCAGTTTGCCTATCAGCCCAGCAGAGGAGTTGATGGCATACTTACTCTACTCAACATGGTCTATTGACATCTAAAGGGCGCCAAATCCCATGTCAGAGTTCTGTTTGTTGACTTTTCTTCTGCCTTCAACACAATCCAGCCTTACATTCTGGCACAGAGACTCATAAGTGACTTCTCCTTAGATGGGGGGCTGGTTTTGTGGCTGTTGGACTTCCTGAGCCAGAGGTCACAGCAGGTCAAGGTGGGTCCCCACGTGTCGGACATACGCACCACCGACATAGGCTCCCCACAGGGATGTGTTTTGTCCCCACTCCTGTACATCTTGTACACTAATAGTTGTACTAGTTCCCATCCTGACAGACACCTAGTTAAGTTTGCAGATGACACTGCCTTGATCAGCCTGTTGCATGATGACGAGGAACACCATGGCCCGGTCCTAAATGACTTTGTAGAGTGGTGTGATGAATCACAGTTGGTCCTCAATACCGACAAGATGTGCATAGACTTCAGGAAGCGAACAACACCTACCTCTGCAACATCTATCAGAGGTCAGAACATAGAGATTGTAGAGGAATACAAATATCTGGGTGTCCTCTTGGACAATAAGCTTCAGTGGAGTAACTGTACAGACCTGATCTACAAAAAGAGTCAACATTGACTGGACTTTCTCAAAAGGCTGAGATCTTTTAATGTTGATTGTACTATACTGACTCTGTTTTACAAATCTTTCATTGAGAGTATTTTAACTTTTTGTATTGTTTGTAGGTTTGGCAATGCCACTGTCAGACAGAAAAATATGCTGAGAAGGATTATCACCACAGCAAGCAAGATACTTGGAGTCAAACAGACAGGCTTGGATGAGATCTTTAAGGTCAGGACCCTCAGCAAAGCTCAGAAAATCATTTTAGACCCAAGCCACCCCCTGAACTCTGACTTTGAACTACTCCCCTCTGGGTGCAGGTATAGGGCACTCCCCGGCAAAACAGAACTAGACAATTTGTGCCAGGTGTGATATCCCTCCTAAACAGCTCAGGCTAATGTTCCTATCGACCCAGTAAGGCCAGCAGGCTAGTCTCTTTTTATTGGTATGTAACTGTTATGAATGTTGTATTGTCACTTTGTTTTCTGCTGTATTTAAACGCCACTTTAAACGTGAACATCATACTGCAGCAAAATTTCCCCCAGGGGGACAGTAAAGTAAAGTAAAGAAGTTGAAGAAGCTGTTAAGAGTGTATTTGAAGCCCCGGGTAATAAATGACCACCTAGCATCACTCTGTAAAATATCAGCTATTGCATGTCGATAGCAGGAAGGGCCATAAAGCATTATGTATTTCCTCTTGTCAGGAGGCCGACAAACAGACAAAACTCATCCTGCAGACCGGTCCTCCAATAGAATAGCAATGCTCCAAAGAAACATGTAACAATACCAATCTGAGGTCTGCAATCCATCATGTTTATCAATATCTGTCTGCCTTCACCCCAAGTGCTACCCCTCCTCTCACCCTGTCGTTTGTATGCCTGGCCACTTGACTGTTGTAGACATCAAATCAACGTTTATTTGTCACATGGTGGAATTAGGGTTGCAAAATTCTGGGAACATTCAATAAATTGCCTGGTTTTCCCGGAGTCCCGGTTGGAGGATTGCCGGAATGAGGAGGAAATAAGCAGGAAATCCGGAATCCCTCCAACAAGGATTTCTGGAAAAACAGTAAATGTATTGAAAGTTCCCGGAATTTTGCAACCCAAGACAGAATACAACCAGTGTAAACCATACAGCAAAATGCTAACTTACAAGCTCCTCCTCATCAATAGGATCTTTAAAAAAGTAAAAAAAAACAACACTAGGTCAGATAATAATAAAAACACACAATAAATAAAACTCACAGGAAATGTAAGCTATATTCGAGGCCAGTTCCAATTCCATATCAATGTGCAGGAGTACAGTGGAAGTTGAGGTACAGTTCAATCAAAAGTTTGGACACACCTATTCATTCAAGGGTTTTTCTTTATTTGTCCTATTTTCTACATTGTAGAATAATAATGAAGACATCAAAACTATGAAATAACGCATATGGAATCATGTAGGAACCTAAAAAGTGTTAAACAAATCAAAATATATTTTATATTTGAGATTCTTCAAATAGCCACCCTTTGCCTTGATGACAGCTTTGCACACTCTGCATTTTACCGTCAGGCCGGGTGAACAAAAGGTTGAGACTTTTTAAAGGCTGGAAGCCGAACAGCAGTTGATTTTGACAAAGAAGCACACCCCTTCCCCTTTGGTCTTCCCCGAACCCTTTCTTCGATTCTGTCAGTGCATGAAGAATCCATCGAGTTGAATAACTGAGAGGGAAAACGATTCAGAAAGCCATGTTTCTGTGAAGCATAGGACATTGCAGTTTCTCATTGAAAGGATACCCTCCCTCTGAGCTTGTCTATCTTATTATCAAGTGACTGAACATTGGACAATTAAACAGAGAGGAGGCTAGGCGATTTTCCCAGCGTCTAAGTCTAACCAGGACACCTGCCCATTCTCCCGTGTTGATGCCAGCATTTCTTTGATAATCCCAAGAGGGGGACCGGGTCAGAAGAAAACAAAAGTCCAGGGCCCGGTTTCCAAATAGCGATGGAATTTAGGCTTACGGGTGTTTTAACGATGCATCTTTCCTACAATGGCTGAAGATGTAACATATGTTTCCCAAAACACCACGCAAAGAAAACTTTCACTGATTGCGTCGTTGAGGCATGTGTCGATACTGATAGGATCGAAAGAAAGATAGTGCTGCTCTCGGATCAGCGTTCTCCCTTTCAAATCTTACCTTAACATGATAATTATTCCACTGTTGTAACTCTTGTTTCACACAAGGGAAAACAAAGTTATGTTTTACAAATCAAATCAAATTGTATTTGTCACTTGCGCTGAATACAAGCCCTTAACCAACAATGCAGTTCAAGAAATAGAGTTTAAAAAGTTACAAAATAAAATAAAAAGTAACACAATAAAATTACATAACAACAAGGAGGCTAAATACAGGGGGTACCGGTACAGAGCCAATGTACGGTGGTACAGGATAGTCGAGGTAATTTGTACATGTAGGTAGGGGTAAAGTGACTATGCATAGATAAATACCCTTAAGAGTTATGATTGTTATTGTCAGCTCCCTCACCCCCCTTTCCGAGAACAATAAAGACCCTTGTTTGTCTCACAAACCAAGGCTATTGAAAAGGGCCCATGGTCCTCCCCTCCGACCCTTAAGTACCCCAAAGGAAGTGTAGACACTTTTACAATTTGAATGTGTTAAACAGAACTAGTCAACCAAGCATCCTGGCGTAAATGGTGCTGAGTAAGGAGAAAGGAATGTTTGGCCCGATTTTCTCTAAGGAGAGAAATTGCAGCTGAGTCTTATCTCTCCCAAAGGGGACCCAAACCAACTTTATATTGAACCCAGTGCTTTAACAAACTTTATCTCTTTAGACTAAACGAATTGAGAAGTGAACCGAGAGAGCAAGAGAGCCTATACTTGAGCTCCGACGAGCAAGAAGCTTCTTCAACCGAAAGCTCCAAACGCCGTGACCACAGACCTTTTTCCTGCCTACCACTCCATCATAACGACAACTCAGCTGAACCAGGCGATACTCAGATACATCGCGTAAATATACAATTTCATCAAATTTCCCTTTGGTGTGACTAGGGCTGTGGCAGTCATGAAATTTTGTCAGCCGGTGATTGTCAAGCAAATAACTGCCGGTCTCACGGCCTACATGCCACTGATGCAGACCTTTGGAACATCTACATTTTAAAAAGTCTAATAAATGCATGTAATATAGCCTACACCATCACAATAAATCCATTATTTATTTTAGACAGGTCTAAAGAAACATGATATGAAGAAAATGCAGTCAAATAGCATACTCTGAGTTGTCCTTATGTTAGGCTCTGCTCTGGCTATGCCATATTGTGTCATGCCTGCTCCCGCTCCCCCTTCCTGGTGCTCGAGGGCGCCAGGCTGCCCATCATTACGCACACCTGTCACCATCGTTACGCGCATTTTCACTACATTGGACTCACCTGGACTTCATCTCTGTTCAATACCTCCCCTATATCTGTCTGTTCCTCAGTTGTGATCCACGTATCTGCATTGATGTTGTTTTGTTTCTCTCGTCCAGATGCTGTTATTGCTTTGTTTCCGGTCTATTTATTATCAAATCCTCACCCTGTATTTGTATTTATTTTGGATCCACATTAGATGCTGCCAAGGCAGTAGCTACTCTTCCTGGGGTCCAGCAAAATTAAGGCAGTTCATACAATTTTAAAAATATTAAAATACATTCACAGATTTCACAACACACTGTGTGCCTTCAGGCCCCTACTCCACCACCACTATCTACAGTATCTACACTATCTACAGTACAAAAATCCATGTGTACGTGTGTGTATAGTGCGTATGTTATCGTGTGTGTGTATGCATGCGTTTGCGCCTATGTTTGTGTTGCTTCAGTCCCGCTATTCCATAAGGTGTTTTTATCTGTTTTTAAATCTAATTTTACTACTTGCATCAGTTACTTGATGTGGAATAGAGTTCCATGTAGTCATGGCTCTATGTAGTACTGTGCGCCTCCCATAGTCTGTTCTGGATTTGGGGACTGTGAAGAGACCTCTGGTGGCATGTCTTGTGGGGTATGCATGGGTGACTGAGCTGTGCGCCAGTAGCTCAAACAGACAGCTCGGTGCACCCAACATGTCAACACCTCTCATAAACACAAGTAGTGATGAAGTCAATCTCTCCTCCAATTTGAGCCAGGAGAGATCGACATGCATATTATTAATATTTGCTGTCTGAGTACACCAAGGGTCAGCTGTGCTGCCCTGTTCTGAGCCAATTGCAAAGTCCTTTTTTGTGACACCTGACCACACGACTGAACAGTAGTCAAAGTGTGACAAAACTAGGGCCTGTAGGACCTGCCTTGTTGATAGTGCTGTTAAGAAGGTAGAGCAGCGCTTTATTGTGGACATACTTCTCCCCATCTTAGCTACTGTTGTATCAATATGTTTTGACTATGACAGTTTACAATCCAGGGTTACTCCAAGCAGTTTAGTCACCTCAACTTGCTCAATTTCCACATTATTTATTACAAGATTTAGTTGAGGTTTAGGGTTTAGTGAATGATTTGTCCCAAACACAATGCTTTTAATTTTAGAAATATTTAGGACTAACTTATTCCTTGCCACCCACTCTGAAACTAACTGCAACTCTTTGTTAAGTGTTGCAGTCATTTCAGTCGCTGTAGTAGCGGACATGTATAGTGTTGAGTCATCCGCATACATAGACACTCTGGTTTTACTCAAATCCAGTGGCATGTCGTTAGTAAAGTTTTTTTTAAAGTATGTTGGAGAGGCTTCCATTAAAGAACATCCTCTTTCTTCTGTTAGACAGGTAATTCTGTATCCACAATATAGCAGGTGGAGTAAAGCCATAACACATCAGTTTTTCCAGCAGCAGACTATGATCGATAATGTCAAAAGCCACACTGAAGTCTAACAAAACAGCCCCAACAATCTTTTCATCATCAATTTCTCTCAGCCAATCATCAGTCATTTGTGTAAGTGGTGTGCTTGTTGAATGTCCTTCTCTATAAGCATGCTGAAAGTTTGTTGTCAATTTGTTTACTGTAAAATAGCACTGTATCTTGTCAAACACATTTTTATTTAATAGTTTACTAAGGGTTGGTAACAGGCTAATTAGTTGGCTATTTGAGCCAGTAAAGGGAGCTTTACTATTTTTAGGTAGCGGAATGACTTTTGCTTCCCTCCAGGCCTGGGGTCACACACATTCTAGTAGGCTTAAATTGAAAACATGGCAAATAGGAGTGGCAATATCATCCATTATTATCCTCAGTAATCCATCAAAGTTGTCAGACCCCGGTGTCTTGTCATTGTTGACAGACAACAACATTTTTTCACTTCTTCCACACTCACTTTACGAAATTCAAAATTACAATGCTTGTCTTTCATAATTTGGTCAGATATACTTGGATGTGTAGTGTCAGCAATTGTTGCTGGCATGTCATGCCTACGTTTGCTAATCTTGCCAATGAAAATCATTAAAGTAGTTGTCAATATCAGTTGGTTTTGTGATGAATGAGCCATCTGATTCAATGATTGCTTTTTTTCCCAAAATGTCATTTAAGGTGCTCCAAATCTTTATACTATCATTCTTTGTCATTTATCTTTGTTTCATAGTGTAGTTTCTTCTTCTTTTTATTCAGTTTAGTCACATGATTTCTCAATTTGCAATACGTTTGCCAATTGATTGTGCAGCCAGAATTATTTGCCATTCCTTTTGCCTCATCCCTATCAACCATACCATTTTTCAATTCCTCATCAATCCAAGGGGATTTAATAGTTTTTACAGTCATTTTCTTAATGGGTGCATGTGTATTAGTAGCTGGAATAAGAAATGTCATAAATGTGTCAAGTGCAGTGTCTGTTTGCTCCTCATTTCATACCACGGACCAACATATATTCTTTACATCAACAACATAGGAATTACTACAAAATGTATTGTATGACCTCTTATACACTATATTAGGCCCAGCCTTTGGAACTTTGGTTTTCCTAGATATGGCTACTATATTGTGATCACTACATCCGATGGATTTGGATACTGCTGTCAAACAAATCTCTGCAACATTAGTAAAGATATGATCAATACAAGTTGATGATTTAATTCATGTACTGTTTGTAACTACCCTGGTAGATTGACTGATAACCTGAACCAGGTTGCAGGCACTGGTTACAGTTTGAAACATTGTCTTGAGTGGGCAGCCTGATGAAAGCCAGTCAATATTTAAATCACCCGGAAAGTATACCTCTCTATTGATATCACATACATTATCAAGCATTTCACACATGTTATCCAGATACTGACTCTTAGCACTTGGTGGTCTATAGCAGCTTCCCACCAGAATGGGCTTCAGGTGAGGCAGATGAACCTGTAGCCATATTACTTCAACAGTATTTAACATGAGATCCTCTCTAATCTTCACAGGAATGTGGTTCTGAATATAAACAGCAACACCTCCACCATTGGCATTCTATATTTTCTGTAAATGTTATAACCTTGTATTGCTACCACTGTATCATCAAAGGTATTATCTAAGTGAGTTTCAAAGATAGTCAGAATATGAATGTCATCTATTTCTAGCAAATTATTGATTTCATGAACCTTGTTTCTTAAGCTACATATGTTAATGTGGGCAACCCTGTACTTGCTTCCTGTCTCCCAGCATCTGGCGTCACATATACACTAGATGTGGCCTACATTAGTTCATTTTAGCAGACAAGATTTGCTTAGAATTCTGTGGCATTATTTTATATTATTTTATAATATGAAGAATACAATTGAACATAGCTGAATAAATTATAAAGGATATTTTCTCCAAATGATTTGAGGGAGTGCACACATCTGGCTATTCTGTGTTTAGCAGTTAACAAAGAAACAGGTACTCCTATATGCTTAATTTAGAGTTACTTATGTAACTTTAATTGTGATACAAATGTTGGGCTATATGTTTAGATTTTTTATATATTCTAAGGCAGAATGATGCAACTAATGATGATTTTAAAAAAGTCCCATGGAAGGCATGAGCTCTGCTTTTTTTGTTGCGCAGGCTGTACACACCTCATCAGTCTTTCATTCACAATTTGACAAGCACTTGCTAATGCCTTGAATTTTCCGGTGGCATCCCCTTTCTGTGGAGGCAATACCCCCTAACAAAATCCATGCCTTTTGCGGCCAGTGGCCGTTGTGCCCTTGGGCTGAATCTAATAATTATAATTCCCTTCTGCATGCTCCAAAGCACCTCTCACTCAAATGGCTCTCCATCAGGTGATTGGGTCTTCTCACAGGCTACAAGTGAAGACCGACACATCAGGGACGCAACTGCGGTCGTCCTTATCCAATTCCGAGGCGCATATTGAACATATTGGAAGAACTGTCCACATTTACTTTTCGTCAGCCAACAAGATGAGTAGGCCTAACGAACAGCAAAAGCACTAGCCTATGTCAATCTACTATCCCCCATAGTACAAAAGTTGACCTATTCTATTCTGTGCGAGATATAAATATTCAAAACATAGTCTGGGGCAGTTGTGGGATGGGATAGATCCCAAATTAATACAAATGTTTTAAGAAATGAGGCTGAACGTTTAGATTAAAATGTCAATAAACTATTAGGCTATTTCTTCACATTATACACGCAGCAATGTGCACATGGCAGTAGGCCATTCTCAAAAGTGACCGCAAATGTGATTATGTATGTAATGCTTTTATTATAAAGGTGCATTTTTATGGTGAAAATGATCTTCCCCAAACTTCAAACTCACGTGCTGCGTATGTATGCCAGTTAGGCTCTAAACTCTTTGTAAAGCTGATTCATGTGCTTCATTTTAAGAAATTATTTGGCCACTTTAGTTGTTATACAAACCTTATCAAAACATATACAGTGGAGAGAACAAGTATTTGAAACCCTGCCGATTTTGCAGGTTTTCCTACTTACAAAGCATGTAGAGGTCTGTAATTTCTTATCATAGGTACACTTCAACTGTGAGAGTCGGAATCTAAAACAAAATATCCAGAAAATCACATTGTATGATTTTTAAGTAATTAATTTGCATTTTATTGCATGACATAAGTATTTGATACATCAGAAAAGCAGAACTTAATATTTGGTACAAAAACCTTTGTTTGCAATTACAGAGATCATACGTTTCCTGTAGGTCTTGACCAGGTTTGCACACACTGCAGCAGGGATTTTGGCCCACTCCTCCATACAGACCTTCTCCAGATCCTTCAGGTTTCGGGGGCTGTCGCTGGGCAATACGGACTTTCAGCTCCCTCCAAAGATTTTCTATTGGGTTCAGGTCTGGAGACTGGCTAGGCCACTCCAGGACCTTGAGATGCTTCTTACGGAGCCACTCCTTAGTTACCCTGGCTGTGTGTTTCGGGTCGTTGTCATGCTGGAAGACCCAGCCACGACTCCATCTTCAATGCTCTTACTGAGGGAAGGAGGTTGTTGGCCAAGATCTCGCGATACATGGCCCCATCTATCCTCCCCTCAATACGGTGCAGTCGTCCTGTCCCCTTTGCAGAAAAGCATCCCCAAAGAATGATGTTTCCACCTCCATGCTTCACAGTTGGGATGGTGTTCTTTGGGTTGTATTCATCCTTCTTCTTCCTCCAAACACGGCGAGTGGATTTTAGACCAAAAAGCTCTATTTTTGTCTCATCAGACCACATGACCTTCTCCCATTCCTCCTCTGGATCATCCAGATGGTCATTGGCAAACTTCAGACGGGCCTGGACATGCGCTGGCTTGAGCAGGAGGACCTTGCGTGCGCTGCAGGATTTTTATCCATGACGGCGTAGTGTGTTACTAATGGTTTTCTTTGAGACTGTGATCCCAGCTCTCTTCAGGTCATTGACCAAGTCCTGCCGTGTAGTTCTGGGCTGATCCCTCACCTTCCTCATGATCATTAATGCCCCACGAGGTGAGATCTTGCATGGAGCCCCAGACCGAGGGTGATTGACCTTCATCTTGAACTTCTTCCATGTTCTAATAATTGCGCCAACAGTTGTTGCCTTCTCACCAAGCTGCTTGCCTATTGTCCTGTAGCCCATCCCAGCCTTGTGCAGGTCTACAATTGTATCCCTGATGTTCTTACACAGCTCTCTGGTCTTGGCCATTGTGGAGAGGTTGGAGTCTGTTTGATTGAGTGTGTTGACAGGTGTCTTTTATACAGGCAATGAGTTCAAACAGGTGCAGTTAATACAGGTAATGAGTGGAGAACAGGAGGGCTTCTTAAAGAAAAACTAACAGGTCTGTGTGAGCTGGAATTCTTACTGGTTGGTAGGTGATCAAATACTTATGTCATGCAATAAAATGCAAATGAATTACAGAAAACTCATACAATGTGATTTTCTGGATTTTCGTTTTAGATTCCGTCTCTCACAGTTGAAGTGTACCTATGATAAAAATTACAGACCTCTACATGCTTTGTAAGTAGGAAAAGCTGCATAATCGGCAGTGTATCAAATACCTGTTCTCCCCACTGTAGGCCTATGGGCTAGGCTATATGAGGTGTGCGACTATGATTTGAAAAAGTTGCAAGAAAAAGGCATGCGTTTCTTGCCTTACTGCACACAAGCTGGGCATCATTCACAAGTGATAATATATAATTCAAAAGTGATAGGCTAATATTGTCACCCATCGGACTATTCTTGATGTAATCTTGTCTTTACACATACTAAAAATATATGTGTGAAATTAGTTTTGATTTAGAATGGACCGTTATCATGCACCTGTCGGAATAGGGCCAGGGGGAAAAAATACGTCATCTATACACTTAAATAACGAATGGAGGGCGCTTTTCCCGTTGTTCATTTTCATGCCAGCCAGGTAGGCTATACTGTTGTAAAGGGAATAAATATGCTTAATATTAGGAAAGTTGAGAAATAAATATAGTAGGCCTAGCCTATAGAAAGCTGATGGGATCCTCCTCTTTTTAAAATAGGCCATCACTCTGTTTTCTCACGCAATTGCATAGCCTATAGAAATGTTGCGCAACATGAGCTCATGGGCTCTCATGAAGTGTTTGATTAGATTTTTGATTACATTTGCATTGATGTCAGAGTGATTAGAGTGACAATAGAGTGCTGAGTACCAGGCAGTTAGCAAGTCTTGTAGGCTACTAATGACCATCAGCAGCATCAGAGCTTGGAGAAGCCTAATTACTGTGACTAAACGGTCACCTGGAATTTGACTGTCATCATGACTCGTGACCGCCGGTGTGGCGGTAATTTGGTAACCGTAACAGCCCTAGGTGTGACGCTAAGTCTGCATTACGTTGGTGGCAGTAACTGATTATTGTAAGACTTTTAGCGTTGTAGAACTGTTAGTCTTAATTACACGAGTAATACTGTCATGACATTGTAGCCATTGGCGATCCCTGGTGGATGAAACTACAATTTCATATTGGTAAAGGCATGGGTCGTCTGTAGCTCCATAATACCTCCCGCTCAATTAGTAAGACCATATGATCAAGAGTCTGGTGAATGTAGGTACTTTTGCATGTGATGAGTTGAGTACGGAAGTGAATTATATGTTGATCTGTGGGGACTTTCACCTCAATAAGCCTATTCAATTGATCTGTATTATTTCCCATGTTCATGAATGTACTCTATTACGTTCGTACAGACCAGGTCACTACCTCCTTTCCAAATGTATTTAGTCTAGTAATAAAAACCTTGAAGTTAATATTTTTGCATTGAAGTCCATAACGAGTGATTGGATTATTGAAGTCTGAGAACTTGACAACCTTTCAGAATGAGAATAGTGCAACTGATTGTTGATTGAGACTACTGTTGATATATGTATACATTTTTATAACGGTTAATGATAACTAAGGTAGAGTTAATGAAAGAGACCTCTACATATAAAAAAAAACATGGTGCCCCTACTTCATTAATTTGATTAGGATGAATTAGATCAATTAATTATTTCTGTAATGAATCAAGAAATGTTCTTGAATATCCATAGCCAAAGTCACAACACCACAATCTTGACGACAGATCAGCTCCTATGAGATATCATCTATGGCTACATATTGAGGCGGCTTATTCTGTTTAACCTTTAATAGTGCACTAAATCTTTGGC
The DNA here is from genome assembly GCF_020615455.1 of Coregonus clupeaformis. Taxonomy (NCBI): domain Eukaryota; kingdom Metazoa; phylum Chordata; class Actinopteri; order Salmoniformes; family Salmonidae; genus Coregonus; species Coregonus clupeaformis. Next base: position 283,754 of record NW_025534019.1, on the reverse strand, counting down.
ACATCAGTGCGCACATGTTACACATTATGAAATATACTGAAGCAAAAATTACAGACAGTAGTGTACAAAAAGCAAAATAAAACTAAATTAAATGAACATCATTGATTTCAATGTCATGGATATACAGTGAGGGAAAAAAGTATTTGATCCCCTGCTGATTTTGTACGTTTGCCCACTGACAAAGACATGATCAGTCTATGATTTTAATGGTAGGTTTATTTGAACAGTGAGAGACAGAATAACAACAAAAAAATCCAGAAAAACGCATGTCAAAAATGTTATAAATTGATTTGCATTTTTATGAGGGAAATAAGTATTTGACCCCTCTGCAAAACATGACTTAGTACTTGGTGATAAAACCCTTGTTGGCAATCACAGAGGTCAGACGTTTCTTGTAGTTGGCCACCAGGTTTGCACACATCTCAGGAGGGATTTTGTTCCACTCCTCTTTGCAGATCTTCTCCAAGTCAGGTTTCGAGGCTGACGTTTGGCAACTCTAACCTTCAGCTCCCTCCACAGATTTTCTATGGGATTAAGGTCTGGAGACTGGCTAGGCCACTCCAGGACCTTAATGTGCTTCTTCTTGAGCCACTGCTTTGTTACCTTGGCCGTGTGTTTTGGGTCATTGCCATGCTGGAATACCCATCCATACCCATCCACGGGTTCTCAACCCAAGATTTGACGGTACATGGCCCCGTCCATCGTCCCTTTGATGCGGTGAAGTTGTCCTATCCCCTTTGCAGAAAAACACCCCCAAAGTATAATGTTTCCACCAATCTTCAGACGGCCCTGTATATGTGCTTTCTTGAGCAGGGGGACCTTGCGGGCACTGCAGGATTTCAGTCCTTCACGGCGTAGTGTGTTACCAATTGTTTTCTTGGTGACTATGGTCCCAGCTTTCTTGAGATCATTGACAAGATCCTCCCGTGTAGTTCTGATCTGATTCCTCACCGTTGTCATGATCATTGCAACTCCACGAGGTGAGATCTTGCATGGAGCCCCAGGCCGAGGGAGATTGACAGTTCTTTTGTGTAGTCCCCTTCTCACCAAGCTGCTTGGCGATGGTCTTTTAGCCCATTCCAGCCTTGTGTAGGTCTACAATCTTGTCCCTGACATCCTTGGAGAGCTCTTTGTTCTTGGCCATGGTGGAGAGTTTGGAATCTGATTGATTGATTGCTTCTGTGGACAGGTGTCTTTTATACAGGTAGCTGAGATTAGGAGCACTCCCTTTAAGAGTGTGCTCCTAATCTCAGCTCTTTACCTGTATAAAAGACACCTGGGCGCCAGAAATCTTTCTGATTGAGAGGGGGTCAAATACTTATTTCCCTCATTAAAATGCAAATCAATTTATAACATTTTTGACATGCGTTTTTCTGGATTTTGTTGTTGTTATTCTGTCTCTCACTGTTCAAATAAACCTACCATTAAAATTATAGACTGATCATTTCTTTGTCAGTGGGCAAACGTAGAAAATCAGCAGGGGATCAAATGCTTTTTTCCCTCACTGTATATAGGATAGGTCTATGTAGCCTATACTGTATTTATCTTTTAATGCAGTCATCTCTGCTTTCATTTGAAGCATCTTTATATCCTTCGCTTGTTTGTAACAATTGCAAAAACATTGGTAACTTTGTATTTGTATTCACATTCGTTCTGAAGTTATCAGAAAGACAAATAAATATCTTGATTTTGTGTTTAGCGGAGATCTTCTGTATATAAAGGGCAGGAAAGCATCTAACGACGCACTTAGCTGTTAATAACAAGCCTTTTCAAGTGCAACTTTAGTAACAATGGTTTGTGGAAACAGCTCAGAGATTTAATGACGCTCCTACGAAGGTTCTATTGATGAACTTGGCCTTAAGATGCTTTTGGGAAACCGGCCCAATACTGTTGAGTTGAAGTTAAACTCAAAATTGAGGTTAGTAACTGTCAATCTGATGCGATAAGCACATAAACGTTCTGTACAAACAGTAAAGTAAGGATAATCACACAAAAAAGTTACAAAATAGCAAAGATGAGTTGAAACTCGTAAGACGGAAACCCTTCTGTGTCGGATAGGTGTCTGAGTGTGTTTTGAGCATTTGTCCTCCATCATTAAAGCAGAATTTTGCCTGGTGGGCACTGGACATAATGCAGCCTGGGGTTCTGTTAATGGTTGTTCTGTACAGTGAGAGGCCTTCTGACCAGGGGTTGGAAGCTAAATTATTTTACAATCGTTCATTCTTAAAGTAACCATTATTTTTTTAGTTCCGTTCCACTGTTCCGACCAGCAAAATAAAGTTCAAACCAAAAAAATTAACGGTTTATTTCGTTCCTTTCTGTTCCTTTTTAAAAATGCATTATCTGAATTAGGCCCACAGATTTATACCTATGGAGGAGTGGCTTCTATGAAGGAACTTTGAATGTCTTTGGACTTCAGAGAGCTGGCTTAACTAACGTTTGAACAGAGCTAGCCCTTGATCATGACTCTCACTTCCATTATTTTACACATAATGCCGCCTACAGTTTTCAACAGCTAGCTAACAAGCTTGTGTGTGCAGAGCGGCACCAGAATTAAAATAAAATCACGTCTTACCTTTTTGTAGTTAATAAATCCAATGTGAAATGTGATAACTATAGTGTCCTTAATCCATTGTTCTCTAATAAAAAATATCTCACTCTAATTTCTGAATCACGCCTGTAGCCTCAGTAGCTATAGTAGACTAGGAATGCTTCTGAGGGAGGGGGAGGGGCAAGTAGTCAACACACACACACTGGCAAAGATTTTCAGCAGGCAGGCACTGGAATAAATTTCTGAGTGACAGTGAGGGCTTTGCATTGGCGCTTTGCTGTGTCTTTTTGTGGGACTGAGAAAAAAATCCCTGAACTTAAACAAACGTTATTAACCGCTTACCATGCTTTTAAAATAACGATTTTGTTCCGGAACAGTATCGATCACTTTCGTTCTCGGTTCTGGTTATGTTCCTCAATTTTTGTTGTTGTTTTCGTTTCTATTCCCTGAACCGATTCCAACCCCTGCTTCTGACTGTGTAGAATCACTACTGAAGCAGCACAGGGGCGTTCCACCCCAACAGACTGTGCTGGTAATATAACACAGGACCAATTAATATCTACTGCATCTCTCTCATGTCTTTTTTTTCTCCCTCCCTCCTATGTTTCTCTTATGTTCACTGTCTCTCGCTCGCTTTCTTCTGTTGGCATTTGAATACTAATTATTCATTTCAAGCTTACGAGCCTGGACCATATTTCAGATTTTATCGCTGTACATTTTTGCATTCCATTGTAACAGTGTACTGTAGATGCAGCTGAAACCCTCCAGAGCAATGCCCATAACCATTTCATACAGGAGAAACCAATGCTTCAAGAGTGGCATTTCACATTAGTCTCATTGGGATTAAGGTCTAGGGAGTTTCCTGGCCATGGACTAAACATTTCAATGTTTTGTTCCCCGAGCCACTTATCACAGGTTCTCCATCATGCTGGAAAAGGCATTGTTCGTCACCAAACTGTTCTTGGATGGTTGGGAGAAGTTGCTCTCGGAGGATGTGTTGGTACCATTCTTTACTCATGGCTGTGTTCTTAGGAAAAATTTTGAGTGAGCCCACTCCCTTGGCTGAGAAGCAACCCCACACATGAATGGTCTCAGGATGCTTTACTGTTGGCATGACACAGGACTGATGGTAGCGCTCACCTTGTCTTCTCCGGACAAGCTTTTTTCCGGATGCCCAAAACAATCGGTAAGGGGATTAATCAGAGAAAATTACTTTACCCCAGTCCTCAGCAGTCCAATCCCTGTACCTTTTGCAGAATATCAGTCTGTCCCTGATGTTTTTCCTGGAGAGAAGTGGCTTCCTCGCTGCCCTTCTTGACACCAGGCCATCCTCCAAAAGTCTTCGCCTCACTGTGCGTGCAGATGCACTCACACCTGCCTGCTGCCATTCCTGAGCAAGCTCTGCACTGGTGGTGCCCCGATCCCGCAGCTTAATCAACTTTAGGAGACGGTCTTGGCGCTTGCTGGACTTTCTTGGGCGCCCTGAAGCCTTCTTCACAACAATTGAACCTCTCTCCTTGAAGTTCTTGATGATCCGATAAGTGGTTGATTTAGGTGCAATCCTACTAGCAGCAATATCCTTGCCTGTGAAGCCCTTTTTGTGCAAAGCAATGATGACGGCACGTGTTTCCTTGCTGGTAACCATGGTTAACAGAGGAAGAACAATGATTTCAAGCACCACCCTCCTTTTAAAGCTTCCAGTCTGTTATTCTAACTCAATCAGCATGACAGAGTGATCTCTAGCCTTGTCCTCGTCAACACTCTCACCCTGTGTTAATGAGAGAATCACTGACATGATGTCAGCTGGTCCTTTTGTGGCAGGGCTGAAATGCAGTGGAAATGTTTTTTGGGGATTAAGTTCATTTTCATGGCAAAGAGGGACTTTGCAATTAATTGCAATTCATCTGATCACTCTTCATAACATTCTGGAGTATATGCAAATTGCCATCATAAAAACTGAGGCAGCAGACTTTGTGAAAATTAATATTTGTGTCATTCTGAAAACTTTTGACCACGACTGTATGGTTCCATGTCACTCAGAGTTTCATATGATACATTAATATAAACTGATTAATTGGTATTCATGCTAGACTGTCCAGGGGAGTTGAGATGAACTGGCACAATCTGATAAAAGAGAAAGACAGAAACATTGAGTCGGAGGGAGGTAAAGAAAAAAATACAGAGTGGAAAGAGCGAGCGAGAAACAGATGTCAGACTGGCACACACATTGAGGTGCCAAGGATGATAAACCCATCTCTCTCAGACAGGCACCGCTGCTGGGACGGACTTGATTTTGGCCAAAAACCCTCGCCACCCCATCTCCGTATGGTCTGTCTCTCTGGTCCTGTCTCTCTTACAGTGGGGAAAAAAAGTATTTAGTCAGCCACCAATTGTGCAAGTTCTCCCACTTAAAAAGATGAGAGAGGCCTGTAATTTTCATCATAGGTACACGTCAACTATGACAGACAAAATTAGAATTTTTCTTCCAGAAAATCACATTGTAGGATTTTTAATGAATTTATTTGCAAGTGATGGTAAAAAATAAGTATTTGGTCAATAACAAAAGATTCTCAATACTTTGTTATACACCCTTTGTTGGCAATGACACATGTCAAACGTTTTCTGTAAGTCTTCACAAGGTTTTCACACACTGTTGCTGGTATTTTGGCCCATTCCTCCATGCAGATCTCCTCTAGAGCAGTGATGTTTTGGGGCTGTCGCTGGGCAACACGGACTTTCAACTCCCTCCAAAGATTTTCTATGGGGTTGAGATCTGGAGACTGGCTAGGCCACTCCAGGACCTTGAAATGCTTCTTACGAAGCCACTCCTTCATTGCCCGGGCGGTGTGTTTGGGATCATTGTCATGCTGAAAGTCCCAGCCACGTTTAATCTTCAATGCCCTTGCTGATGGAAGGAGGTTTTCACTCAAAATCTCACGATACATGGCCCCATTCATTCTTTCCTTTACACGGATCAGTCGTCCTGGTCCCTTTGCAGAAAAACAGCCCCAAAGCATGATGTTTCCACCCCCATGTTTCACAGTAGGTATGGTGTTCTTTGAATGCAACTCAGCATTCTTTGTCCTCCAAACACGACGAGTTGAGTTTTTACCAAAAAGTTATATTTTGGTTTCATCTGACCATATGACATTCTCCCAATCCTCTTCTGGATCATCCAAATGCACTCTAGCAAACTTCAGACCGGCCTGGACATGTACTGGCCTAAGCAGGCACTGCAGGATTTGAGTCCCTGGCGGCATAGTGTGTTACTGATGGTAGGCTTAGTTACTTTGGTCCCAGCTCTCTGCAGGTCATTCACTAGGTCCCCCCGTGTGGTTCTGGGATTTTTGCTCACCGTTCTTGTGATCATTTTGACCCCACAGGGTGAGATCTTGCGTGGAGCCCCAGATCGAGGGAGATTTTCAGTGGTCTTGTATGTCTTCCATTTCCTAATAATTGCTCTCACAGTTGATTTCTTCAAACCAAGCTGCTTACCTATTGCAGATTCAGTCTTCCCAGCCTGGTGCAGGTCTACAATTTTGTTTCTGGTGTCCTTTGACAGCTCTTTGGTCTTGGCCATAGTGGAGTTTGGAGTGTGACTGTTTGAGGTTGTGGACAGGTGTCTTTTATACTGATAACAAGTTCAAACATGTGCCATTAATACAGGTAACGAGTGGAGGACAGTGGAGCCTCTTAAAGAAGAAGTTACAGGTCTGTGAGAGCCAGAAATCTTGCTTGTTTGTAGGTGACCAAATACTTATTTTCCACCATAATTTGCAAATAAATTCATTAAAAGTCCTACAATGTGATTTTCTGGATTTTTTTTCTCAATTTGTCTGTCATATGATGAAAATTACAGGCCTCTCTCATCTTTTTAAGTGGGAGAACTTGCACAATTGGTGGCTGACTAAATACTTTTGTCCCCCACTGTAGATGTCGGTGGCTTTTAACCCTTTGACACGTACGATCACATATTTGTGATCATTGTTGAGTGTTCCCTGCAGCGTACCATCGCAAATATGTGATTGGAACAGTAGCAACAGAACGGATGATGCAACAAACGCATCTAAACAACATTGTTGTCTGAAAAGCATCTAAACAATATTTTGTACAGAAAAATTAATGCCAAGAGTCACATCTGGAGGAAACCTGGCACCATCCCTACGGTGAAGCATGGTGGTGGCAGCATAATGCTGTGGGGATGTTTTTAAGCGGCAGGGACTGGGAGACTAGTCAGGATTGAGGGAAATATGAACTGAGCAAAGTACAGAGAGATCCTTGATGAAAACCTGCTGCAGAGCGCTCAGGACCTTAGACTGGGGCGAAGTTTCACCTTCCAACAGGAAAACAACCCTAGGCACACAGCCAAGACAACACAGGAGTGGCTTCGGGACAAGTCTCTGAATGTCCTTGAGTGGCCCAGCCAGAGCCCGGACTTGAACCCGATCAAACATCTCTGGAGAGACCTGAAAATAGCTGTGCAGCGACATTCCCCATCAAACCTGACAGAGCTTGAGAGGATCTGCAGAGAAGAATGGCAGCCATCAATTGAATTTACCAAAGGTGGACTCCATTCAAGTTGTAGAAACATCTCAAGGATGATCAATGGAAACAGGATGCACCTGAGCTCAATTTCGAATATCATAGCAAAGGGTCAGAATTCTTATGTAAATAAGGTCTTACATTTATTTATAAATGTGCAAAATTTTCTGAACCTGTTTTCTCTTTGTCATTATGGGGTATTGTGTGTAGATTGCTGAGCATGTATTTTTATTTAATCCATTTTAGAATAAGTCTGTAACGTAACAAATTGTGGAAAAAGTCCAGGGGTCTGAATAATTTCCGAAGACACAGTAGCTGGCAAATAGCTTAGCATTAGCTCATCATAATCATTACAACCTTCAAAAAAATATTTTACACACATCATATGTGTCCATTACGATCTATGCAAGAATCGGAATGCATGATTTGTCACCAGTACTTGAAAACGTGAATAAAACGGTAAATACATTATGCTCCAAACATACATATGGTATGCTACAGTAGAAACGACAACACGAAATACAGAAAATAAGGCACTTACTTTAATAGGAATGCACACATGTCCAAAGTTATTATTTGTAAGAAAAACAACAATGCGGGCGCCAGCCAGAAAATATGCGGGGGGAAAATGTTTGTGCAAGGCTTGTTCTGACTAGAGATGCGCAATCTCTTCATACTTGATCTGGGGAAACACTGGGGAAGTGCTTGGGTTCTCATTGAAGAGAGAAGTTGTCCGGCTCAGTAAAGCCTCAAACATAAATTGTCCGCGACAGTGAAATGGGCTACTTCTTCTGTGAATTAATGAGGAGGCAGAACACACCTCAATTCAAACTGTTGTTAGAAAATCCAACTTGCTACTAAATTATTTGAAATTGACAAGTTGAAACATAGTCTATAGATAATTAGCAGGCAGTGTGCCTTGGTTTGTTGCGTAACAATCACATTTTGGAACAGTGAGTGAATTCTGACATCACTCGCATAAAAAAACTCAGGCTGGGGTGTCCGTTAGAGATATTTGGAACTCGCGTGAAAAGGTTAAATCAGTATTTTGGGGTGGCACTGTGGAGGAGGAAAATTATGGTCACGGATGGATCACACCACTGCGTGCTGCCATGGGAGTGCACCAGCTGGAGAGAAGACGTAGACGGTCATGGTCTCCCTCACTCGATTCGCCTCTCTGGTGGCATTGTTGGCTCCAGCACTAGTGACCTCTCGCAACCCGCCGCTTGGAATGCCCCCCTCCGTCCATGTCGACCGCTGGTACCTCAGAGACCCCTGCGATGTTCTGAGGAAGTTGTGGAGGATGCAGGTAGCCTTTATGTAGACCTCGACTTTCTCCGGCTTCAATGCGAGCACCCGCCAGTGCATCCACCACTGGGCAGAGAGGGTGCGGAAGGTGCACCACCGGGCAGCTCCAATTTTGTATTGAATGGACTTCCACCGGAACTCATACCGAGGTGTTAGACCTACTTGCCTGCTTGCAATACAATCATTATTGTAATACAAGACCATGTACGCATGGTCTAAAGTTTGGAGGAAAGTCCAGTTTTTATAAATGCCAACTTTTGCGTGAAAACTGGTGCACACACATTTTGGGGTTTATTTTATATGCAAGCACGGTTTATAAATGAGGCCCCTGGGCAGTGTCATTGAGTGAGGTGGCAGTGGCGTCTCATGAATAGTCATGGCATCCAGTTTACTGCTGCCTGCCTTATCAGGCCCCATTGCCATGCCTCATCTTTAATCATAGGCAGCACAAAAAGGTCATTACACAAGTTAATTACCTCTTTAGCATTTGATTATTCCCCTTTTCCGCTCTTTGGTTGGTATCAGTGTCAAAGTGATTATAGTTTATTTACACTACCAGTCAAACGTTTGGACACACCTACTCATTCAATGGTTTTTCTTTATTTTTACTATTTTCTACATTGTATAATAATTGAGAAGACATCAAAACTATGAAACAACGCATATGGAATCATGTTGTAACCAAAAAAGTGTTAAACAAATCAAAATATATTTTATATTTGAGATTCTTCAAATAGCCACCGTTTGACTTGATGACAGCTTTGCACACTCTTGGCATTCTCTCAACCAGCTTCATGAGGTAGTGACCTGGAATGCATTTCAATTGACAGGTGTGCCTTCTTAAAAGTTAATTTGTGGCATTTCTTTCCTTCTTAATGCATTTGAGCCAATCAGTTGTGTTGTGACAAGGTAGGGGGGTATACAGAAGATAGCCCTATTTGGTAAAAGACCAAGTGCATATTATGGCAAGAACAGCTCAAATAAGCAAAGAGAAATGACAGTCCATCATTACTTTAAGACATGAAGGTCAGTCAATACGGAAAATTTCAAGAGCTTTGAAAGTTTCTTCAAGTGCAGTCGCAAAAACCATCAAGCGCTATGATGAAACTGGCTCTCATGAGGACCACCACAGGAATGGAAGACCAAGAGTTACCTCTGCTGCAGAGGATAAGTTCATTACAGTTACCAGCCTCAGAAATTGCAGCCAAAATAAATGCTTCACAGAGTTCAAGTCACAGACACATCTCAACATCAATTGTTCAGAGGGGACTGAGTGAATCAGGCCTTCATGGTCGAATTGCTGTAAAGAAACCACTACCAAAGGACACTAATAATAAGAAGAGACCTGCTTGAGCCAAGAAACACGAGCAATGGACATTAGACCAGTGGAAATGTGTCCTTTGGTCTGGAGTCCAAATTGGAGATTTTTGGTTCCAACCGCTGTGTCTTTGTGAGACGCGGTGTGGGTGAACAGATGTTCTCCGCATGTGTATTTCCCACCGTAAAGCATGGAGGAGGAGGTGTTATGGTGTGGGGGTGCTTTGCTGGTGACACTGTCTGTGATTTATTTAGAATTCAAGGCATACTTAACCAGCATAGTTACCACAGCATTCTGCAGCGATACGCCATTCCATCTGGTTTGGGCTTAGTGGGACTATCATTTGTTTTTCAACAGGACAATGACCCAACACACCTCCAGGCTGTGTAAGGGCTATTTTACCAAGAAGGAGAGTGATGGAGTGCTGCATCAAATGACCTGGCCTCCATAATCCCCCGACCTCAACCCAATTTAGATGGTTTTGGATCAGTCGAACGGCAGAGTGAAGGAAAAGCAGCCAACAAGTGGTCAGCATATGTGGGAACTCCTTCAAGACTGTTCGAAAAGCATTCCAGGTAAACTTGTTGAGAGAATGCCAAGAGTGTGCAAAGCTGTCATCAAGGCAAAGGGTGGCTATTTGAAGAATCTCAAATATAAAATATATTTTGATTTGTTTAACACTTTTTTGGTTCCTACATGATTCCATGTTTGTTATTTCATAGTTTTGAAGTCTTCACTATTATTCTACAATGTAGAAAATAGTCAAAATAAAGAAAAACCATTGAATGAGTAGGTGTCCAAACTTTTGACTGGTACTGTGTGTATATATATATATATATATATATATATATATATATATATATATATATATATATATATATAATTTAATAGTAATTAAACAACCTACCTGGCATTGATGTTTTATAATGGAGACTAGGTATCAGATTTTTTTTTTTTTACTTTTCCTTGGGGTGTCTGTCTCTCACCATCTTTCCTCCCTTTCTGCCAGAGGGGAAAGACATAGAGCGGAGATGTTGAAGTTTCTGGCAAAGTCTTTGCATTTACAGAAAATGTGTTGTGATAAAAAGCACACCAGTACACTTATGCAGTGCATGCCATAAAACACATGTTGAAAGCCGGTCATAATTCCTCCCTCCGAAATCTGTTCACATATCGACACAAACACACGTCCCCGCACACACAAACACAGACACACACACGTGCATGCACATACACATATAAACATAGACATAAGCCCATGCGCGCACACATTCTCTCTCTGTAACTCTCTCACTCTCTCTCTTTCTATCTCTCTCACACACACACAGTTCTTGTCTCCCTGTGAAGTCCTATAAAGCAGAGGGCTGATTTATATGTTCCATATTGACTGAGGTGCCAGTAGCTGCAACGCTGTGCACCGTAATGAATTAGAACACTGAGCACTAGATCATCCTCCTGTTCCCCTCCGCCACACAGCCTTCTGTTTTCCACTGTGTTTCACAGCCACTTCCTGCATATCTGTAACACATACACACACACACACACACGCAAACACAATCGCACACATACAAACCAGGGCAGAAGCTGGTCGGGCAAAAGCTGGTTTGAATGTGGGCCTCCTGTAGCTCAGTTGGTAGAGCATGGCGCTTGCAATGCCAGGGTTGTGGGTTTGATTCCCATGGGGGGCCAGTATGGAAAATGTATGCACTCACTAGCTGTAAGTCGCTCTGGATAAGAGCATCTGCTAAATGACTAAAAATAAATAAATAAAACGGTTGAGCTAACGTGCGCTAATGTGATTAGCATGACCGTTGTAAGTAACAGCAAACTTTCCAGGACATAGACATGTCTTATATGGGCAGAAAGCTTACATTATTGTTAATCTAACTGCACTGTCCAATTTACAGTAGCTATTACAGTGAAAAAATACCATGCTATTGTTTGAGGAGAGTGCACAACAATAAAAAACGTATCACGGCAACTGGTTTGATACATTCACCTCTGAAGGTAAATAATGTACTTACATTCAGTAATCTTGCTCTGATTTGTCATCCTAAGGGTCCCAGAGATGAAATGTAGTATAGTTTTGTTTGATAAAATCAATTTTTATATTCAAAATGTAAGAACTGGGTTCTACAGTTTGAACCCCTGCTGTCTCTGGTTCCACATCCACCCCGCCAGGGCATTTAGATGTGTGAAAGTTAGTGTTTAAGCTAATGATCCTTCATGTATGACATTCCTGGGAATGTGTAAACTTACATTTTGTATTACCATAACATTTTACATGTTCTCTATAGTTATGTACTTGAAAATGTATCAATTGACCTATTCGGCACATTTGGACAAACTTGATACAAAATAGTCCAGTATTGCAACGATTCACTGGATCAATCTGAAACTTTGCTCACACACTGCTGCCATCTAGTGGCTAAAATCTAAACTGCGCCTAAGCTGCAATATTATATTGTGGCCTTTCAAATCAATTCAAATTGTATTTGTCACATACACATGTTTAGCAGATGTTATTGCGGGTGTAGCGAAATGCTTGTGCTTCTAGCTCCGGCAGTGCAGTAATATCTAAAAAGTAATATCTAACAATTTCACAACATATACCCAACACACAAATCTAAGTAAGGAATGGAATTTAAGAATAGATACATATATGGACAAGCAATGACAGAGCGGCATGGACTAAGATACAGTAGAATATTATAGAATAGAATACAGTATATACATATGAGATGGGTAGTGCAAGATATGTAGACATTATTAAAGTGAATAGTGTTCCATTTCTTAAAGTGGCCAGTGATTTCAATAGGCAGCAGCAGCCTCTAATGTGCTAGTGATGGCTATTTAACAGTCTGATAGCCTTGAGATAGAAGCTGTTTTTCATTCTCTCGGTCCCAGCTTTGAAGCACCTGTACTGACCTCGCCTTCTGGATGATAGCGGGGTGAACAGGCAGTGGCTCGGGTGGTTGATGTCCTTGATGATCTTTTTGGCCTTCCTGTGACGTAGGCTGCTATAGGTGTCTTGGAGGGCGGGTAGTTTGCCCCCGGTAATGCGTTCGACAGACCGCACCACCCTCTGGAGAGTCTTGCGGTTGCGGGCGATGCAGATGCCGTACCAGGCGGTGATACAGCCTGACAGGATGCTCTCAGTTGTGCATCTGTAAAAGTTTGTGAGGGTTTTAGGTGCCAAGCCAAATTTGTTCAGCCTCCTGAGTTTGAAGAAGCTCTGTTGCGCATTCTTCACCACACTGTCTGTGTGGGTGGACCATTTCAGTTTGTCAGTGATATGTACACCAAGGAACTTGAAGCTTTCCAACTTCTCCTCTGCGGTCCCGTCGATGTGGATAGGGGGGTGCACCCTCTGCTGTTTCCTTAAGTCCACGATCATCTCCTTTGTTTTGTTGACGTTGAGTGAGAGGTTATTTTCCTGGCACCACACTCCCAGAGCCCTCACCTCCTCCCTGTAGGCGGTCTCGTCATTGTTGGTAATCAAGCCTACTACTGTTGTGTTGTCTGCAAACTTGAAAATTGAGTTGGAGGCGTGCTTGGCCACGCAGTCTTGGGTTAACAGGGAATACAGGAGGGGGCTGAGCACACACCCTTGTGGGGCCCCAGTGTTGAGGATCAGCGAAGTGGGGATGTTGTTTCCTACCTTCATAACCTGGGGGCGGCCCGTCAGGAAGTCCAGGACCCAGTTGCACAGGGCAGGGTTCAGACCCAGGGCCTCGAGCTTAATGATGAGCTTGGAGGGTACTATGGTGTTGAATACTGAGCTATTGTCAATGAACAGCATTCTTACGTAAGTATTCCTCTTGTCCAGATGGGATAGGGTAGTGTGCAGTGTGATGGCGATTGCATTGTCTGTGGATCTATTGGGGCGGTAAGCAAATTGAAGTGGGTCTAGGGTGACAGGTAAGGTAGAGGTGATACGATCCTTGACTAGTCTCTCAAAGCACTTTATGATGACAGAGGTGAGTGCTACCGGGCGATAGTCATTTAGTTCAGTTACCTTTGCTTTCTTGGATACAGGAACAATGGTGGCCATCTTGAAGCATCTGGGAACAGCACACTGGGAAAGGGAGAGATTGAATATGTCCGTAAACACCCCAGCAAGCTGGTCTGCGTATGCTCTGAGGACGCGGCTAGGGATGCCGGCTGGGCCGGCAGCCTTGCGGGGGTTAACATGCTTAAATGTGTTACTCAAGTCGGCTACGGAGAAGCAGAGCCCACAGTTCTTGGTAGTGGGCCGCGTCGGTGGCACTGTGTTATCCCCAAAGCGGGCGAAGAAGGTGTTTAACTTGTCTGGAAGCGTGACGTCGGTGTCGATGACGTTGATGGTTTTCCTTTTGTAGTCCGTGATTGTCTGTAGACCCTGCCACATATGTCTCGTCTCTGAACCGTTGAATTGCGACTCCGCTTTGTCTCTATACTGATGTTTTGCAAGTTTAATTGCTTTGTGGAGTGAGTAGCTACACTGTTTGTATTCTGCCATATTCCCAGTCACCTTGCCATGGTTAAATGCGGTGGTTCGCCCTTTCAATGTTTCTGGTTAGGGTAGGTTTTAATAGTCACAGTTGGCACAACATCACCTATACACCTCCTGATAAACTCAGTCACCGTTTCAGTGTATTTGTCTAAATTATTTTCGCAAGCTACCCGGAATATATCCCAGTCCGCGTGATCAAAACAAACTTGAAGTGTAGATTCCGATTGGTCAGACCAGCGTTGAAAGGTCCTTAGCACGGGAACTTCCTGTTTGAGTTTCAGCCTATAGGAAGGGAGGAACAAAATGGAGTCGTGGTCAGATTTGCCGAAAGGAGGGTGGGGGAGGGCCTTATAACCATCCCAGAAGTTTGAATAGCAATGGTTGAGGATTTTAGCAGCGCGAGTACAACACTCGATATGTTGATAGAACTTCGGTAGCCTAGTCCTCAAATTTGCTTTGTTAAAATCCCCGGTTAAAGTAAATGGAGCCTCAGAATATGTGGTTTCCAGTTTGCATAAAGTCCAGTGAAATTCTTTGAGGGCCGTCGTGGTATTGGCTTGAGGGGGGATATACACGGCCGTGACTATAACCAAATAAAAATCTCTTGGGAGATAATACGGTCGGCATTTGATTGTGAGGTATTCTAGGTCGGGTGAACAGAAGGACTTGAGTTCCTGTATGTTTCTACAATTACACCATGAGTCGTTAATCATGAAACACACACCTCCGCCCTTCTGCTTCCCGGAGAGATATTTATTCCTGTCTGCGCGATGAACTGTGAACCCATCTGGCTGGACCGATTTCGACAGAATATCCCCAGAGAGCCATGTTTCCGTGAAACAAAGTATGTTACAGGCCTTGATGTCTCTCTGGAAAGAAATCCTTGCCCGGAGCTCGTCGAGCTTGTTAACCAGAGACTGAACATTAGCGAGTAGGATACTTGGAAGCGGTGGGTGGTATGCGTGCCTCCTAAGTCGAACCAGCAGGCCGCTCCTAGTGCCTCTCCTTCGCCGGTGATGTTTTCGGTCAGCCGCTGGAATCAGTTCAATTGCCCTGGGGAGAGCAAACAAAGGATCTGCTTCGGGAAAGTCGTATTCCTGGTCGTAATGCTGGTGAGTTACCGCCGCTCTGATATCCAATAGTTTTTCCCGGCTGTATGTAATGATACAAAACACTTTCTGAGCTAAAAATTTAAAAAATAATACATAAAAAACAAAATAGCGCAAAGTTTCCTAAGAGCTACTCGCGAGGCCGCTATTCCTCGTCGGCGCCAGGTACAAATGCCTGCACCTTCTCTTGCATTTCAAAAATGATGGATCAAAAAACAAAACAAAAACGCATATGTTTTTGCTTTGCATTATCTTTTACCACAAACTTCAAAGTGTTTCCTTTCAAATGGTATCAAGAATATGCATATCCTTGCTTCAGTTCCTGTGCTATAGGCAGTTAGATTTGGGTATGTCATTTTAGGCATAAATTGAAAAAAATGGTCAGATCATTAAGAGGTTAAATGAGACAATTGTGCATAAGTGTAACATAGTCTGTCTAGTATAATATATAGAAAATGGTTCTGTCTTGACTTGACATTCCATTGTTATTTTACAAATCTCTGACTATAGTTATGGGAACTAACAGCTTTGACATAATTGATAACACTAATGATCATGTGATTGTCATTCTCATCTAGGTCTGGTGTATAAATTGATCCAGGATCAACTTCTTTAACCATAATCCTTTCCATGCTGTACCTATTACTAGATGAAACATACTCAATTACACACAAACAAACAAACACACACACCAAAGCACTCATAAAAGCACACACTTGCCCCAACTATAGGATCAGTGCAATAGTCCATTAAATACACTAGACATATGTTGTCATCGGGAGCTGGGCAAAACAGTGCTGCTTTGAATCAAGCAAATTAATGTACATTATTTCTTGCCTGCACCTCAGATGGTCCCAGTACTATTCTTTGATGTATCAGTATGGTAAACAACACTTAAAACCGCACACACAGTCCGCTTCTGATGCGAGGCATAGCCTTGATCTACTACCCCTTCCCCCCAATGTCCCCTCACCTGCCCACATTATGCCATTTTACTCTACCTGGTATTTGTCACCAATTCCCTTTCTCTCCCTCCCCCCACTTTCAAATGGCAGCCATGAATCTTCATTGCATTGGGAGGTGTGGAAAGTGGACCTTCCCTAAATGACTATTGATAACAACGTCACACTGTAAGGAGAGTGAATACGGCATGGAAAAGAGAGAGAGAGAGAGAGAGAGAGAGAGAGAGAAAATCCACCACAGCCTGAATTTAAAGACACCCCCCCAATGCACAACAAATACAGTGGGTCTGATTTATCTGCATGTTCCCTGGGGATGGGGGTGCGGTGTTGGAGAATAAAAAATTAGGGCTTTCAAACTCATGGCTGGGTATAGGCTGAGGGAAGGGAGGGAAGTGGAGGAGCGGAGCTTCACATCTCACTGAGCAGTAGAGCTGGTGTCTTTGCTCTGATCAGAAATGAAAAATGATTTTCCCTGGGGACCAGCTTTAGTCTGCTTGAGTTGTTAGCTTTTTATTCCTCTGATTACAGAGCTGAAGAGGAATGAAAGGGAAGGGGATGTTATCTAATGTATGGCACACCAATGAATAAATGTAGGTTAATACAGAGAACCTTACAAGGCATCCATTGACTGCGTTCAATCAAATGTTTGGAGCAAACAGAAGCTTAAGAATTATGTTTCGCTTTCATTTTTCACTTGTCTGGCCTTGCTGGATGAGTCTGCCAGAAAGCTTCATTTGGTATTGGCACTGACCATGTATGTAGCTTCCTCTCTTATTTCTTATTTCTCATGTTTTCATTAATATACACAGTACCAGTAAAGTTTGGACACACCTATGCATTCAAGGGTTTTCTTTATCTTTACTATTTTTACATTAAAAATATATATATTGTAAATGTTATCTTTTCTTTTCTTTTCCTTTGCACAATCTTGGCATTCTCTCACCAGCTTCACCTTTTTTTGTAATATTGCATTCAATGTAATTGTCTGCATCACTTCCAATCCCCCATGTTTTTTTTTCTTCTCGCAAATACAGTTGAAGTCGGAAGTTTACATACACTTAGGTTAGAGTCATTAAAACTAGTTTTTCAACCACTCCACAATCTTCTTGTTAACAAACTATAGTTTTGGCAAACTATAGTGCATGACACAAGTAATTTTTCCAACAATTGTTTACAGACAGATTATTTCACTTATTTAATTCACTGTATTACAATTCCGGTGGGTCAGAAGTTTACATACACTATTGGAGTGATGGCCACTCCAATACCTTGACTTTGTTGTCCTTAAGCTATTTTTCCACTGAGTGGCGTAGTGGTCTAAGGCACTGCATCGCAGTGCTAGCTGTGCCACTAGTGATCCTGGTTCGAATCCAGGCTCTGTCGCAGCCGGCCGCGACCGGGAGACTCATGGGCAGCGCATAATTGGCCTAGCGTTGTCCAGGGTAGGGGAGGGAATGGCCGGCAGGGATGTAGCTCAGTTGATAGAGCATGGCGTTTGCAACGCCAGGGTTGTGGGTTCAATTCCCACGGGGGACCAGTATGAAAAAATATATATATATGTATTCACTAACTGTAAGTCGCTCTGGATAAGAGCGTCTGCTAAATGACGTAAATGTAAATGTAATGATTGGGGTCATTGTCCATTTGGAAGACCCATTTGCGACCAAGCTTTAACTTCCAGACTGATGTCTTGAGATGTCGCTTCAATATATCCACATAACTTTCCTTCCTCATGATGCCATCTATTTTGTGAAGTGCACCAGTCCCTCCTGCAGCAAAGCACCCCCACAGCATGATGCTGCCACCCCCGTGCCTCACGGTTGGGATGGTGTTCTTCGGCTTGCAAACCGCCCCATTTTTTCCTCCAAACATAACGATGGTCATTATGGCCAAACAGTTCTATTTTTGTTTCATCAGACTAGAGGACATTTCTCCAAAAAGTATGATCTTTGTCCCAATGTGCATTTGCAAACCGTAGTCTGGCTTTTTTATGGAGGTTTTGGAGCAGTGGCTTCATCCTTGCTGAACGGCCTTTCAGGTTATGTTGATATAGGACTCATTTTACTGTGGATTTAGATACTTTGTACCTGTTTCCTCCATCATCTTCACAAGGTCCTTTGCTGTTGTTATGGGATTGATTTGCCCTTTTTGCACCAAAGTACGTTGATCTCTAGGAGACAGAACGCGTCTCCTTCCTGAGCGGTATGATGTCTGCGTGGTCCCACGGTGTTTATACTTGCGTACTATTGTTTGTACAGATGAATGTGGTACCTTCAGGCGTTTGGAAATTGCTCCCAAGGTTGAACCAGACAATTGGAGGTCTACACTTTTTTTTGTCAAGCAAAGAGGCACTGAGTTTGAAGGTAGGCCTTGAAAAAAATCCACAGGTACACCTCCAATTGACTCAAATGATGTTAATTAGCCTATCAGAAGCTTCTAAAGCCATGACATCATTCTCCAGAATTTTCCAAGCTATTTAAAGGCACAGTCAACTTAGTGTATGTGACCCACTGGAATTGTGATACAGTAAATTATAAGTGAAATAATCTGTCTGTAAACAATTGTTGTGAAAATTACTAGTGTCATGCACAAAGTGGATGTCCTAAACGACATGCCAAAACTATAGTTTTTTAACAAGAAATTTGTGGTTGATTGAAAAACCAGTTTAAATGACTCCAACCTAAGTGTATGTAAACTTCCGACTTCAACTGTAAATACACATATACATATAAATACATATACATAAATATACATATCCTTAAAAAATATATATTTCCCTCTATTACTTTCCAACCCCACCACCCCTTCCCTAATTGAAGTAAACTAGTGAACAACAACGCTTAGGACTCTACTTCCAGCTTATACATACTATATACATTTTAAAGACACAGTCAATTTTACAATAATTGTAAACTTCCTCTACCCTCAACCTCTCCGATCATTTTCATGATGTCCATCCAGTTTGCTTCTATATGCCATATCTCTCCAACTGTGCTCCTTCACAAAAGCTCTCAACCTATAACCTATATACTTATTATGGACACAGCATGCCCTACATTAGTTATTTTGCTGTTATTAGTTGTTGTTAGTTGTTATTAGTCCCATCCTTCAGCTCCATTCAACACCTCCCATCTATCTCTTAACACAATCCATATTGGATTTCTATTTGCCATATATTGTTCAACTGTACTGTGATGTTTCACAAAAATTCGGAACCCTTCTATATTGTAAATTGAAAATAAACATTTTTGCTAAAAGTATTATTATATTATTGATCGATTGACTATAACCCTAACCCTAACCCAGTAGTGCTATCTGCAGGGTTAGCTCCGGGTAAATATTGCAATCCTTCAGCCATTCCTGGATCTGTGACCAAAAAAAAGCCACAAATGGGCAGTACCAACACACATTTTCCAACAGTCTTGAAGGAGTTCCCACATATGCTGAGCGCTTGTTTTCTACTTTTCCTTCACTCCGCGGTCCGACTCATCCCAAACAATCTCAATTTGGTTGAGGTCAGGGGATTGTGGAGGCCTGGTCATCTGATGCAGCACTCCATCACTCTCCTTCTTGGTAAAATTGCCCTTACACAGCCTGGAGGTGTGTTGGATCATTGTCCTGTTGAAAAACAAATGATACCAGATGGGATGGCGTATCACTGCAGAATGCTGTGGTAGCCATGCTGGTTAAGTGTGCCTTGAATTCTAAAGAAATCACAGACAGTGTCACCAGCAAAGCACCCCAACACCATCGCACCTCCTCCTCCATGCTTCACTGTGGGAAATACACATGCAGAGATAATCCGTTTACCCACACCACGTCTCACAAAGACACGGCGGTTGGAACCAAAAATCTCAAATTTGGACTCCAGGCCAAAGGAGAAATCTCCTCCGGTCTAATGTCCATTGTTCGGTTTTCTTGGCCCAAGCAAATAAATAATAAACTATTGGATATCAGAGCGGCGGTAACTCACCAACATTATGATCAGGAATACGACTTTCCCGAAGCAGATCCTTTGTTTGCTCTCCCCATGGCAATTGAACTGATTCCAGAGGCTGACCCAAACATCGCCGGCGGAGGAGAGGCACTCGGAGAGGCCTGTTGGTTCGACTTAGGAGGCGCGCACACCACCCACCACTTCCAAGTATATTATTCGCTAATGTTCAGTCTTTGGATAACAAGGTCGAAGAGCTCAGGGCAATAATTTCTTTCCAGAGAGACATCAAGGCCTGTAACAAACTTTGTTTCACGGAAACATGGCTCTCTGAGGATATTCTGTCGAAATTGGTCCAGCCAGATGGGTTCTCAGTTCATCGCGCAGACAAATAAATATCTCTCCGGGAAGCAGAAGGTGTGTGTGTTTCATGATTAACAACTCATGGTGCAATTGTAGTAACGTACTGGAACTCAAGTCCTTTTGTTCACCCGACCTAGAATTCCTCACAATCAAATGTATTATCTCCCAATATAATTTTCTTCGGTTATAGTTACAGCCGTGTATATCCCCCCTCAAGCCAATACTACTACTGCCCTCAAAGAACTTCACTGGATGATATGCAAACTGGAAACCACATATCCTGAGGCTGCATTTATTGTAGCCATGGATTTTAACAAAGCAAATTTGAGGACTAGGCTGCCGAAGTTCTATCAACATATCGACTGTTGAACTATATGCAAACTGGAAACTACATATCCTGAGGCTGCATTTATTGTAGCCAGGGATTTTAACAAAGCAAATTAGAGGACTAGGCTGCCGAAGTTCTATCAACATATCGACTGTTGAACTCAGGCTACTAAAATCCTCGACCGTTGCTATTCGAACATCCGGGGTGGCTTAAAGACCCTCCCCTGCCCTCCTTTCGGCAAATCTGACCACGACTCCATTTTGCTCAAACAGGACGTACCCATGCTAAGGACTATTCAACGCTGGTCTGACCAATCAGAATCCACGCTTCAAGATTGTATTGATCACGCGGACTGGGATATGTTCCGGGTAGCTTGCGAAAATAATTTAGACGAATACACTGAAACGGTGACTGAGTATATCAGGAAGTGTATAGGTGATGTTGTGCCCACTGTGACTATTAAAACCTACCCTAACCAGAAACCGTGGATAGACGGCAGCATTTGTGCAAAATTGAAAGCACGAACCACCGCATTTAACCATGGCAAGGTGACTGGGAATATGGCAGAATATAAACAGTGTAGCTACTCACTTAAAATGGCAAAACATCAGTATAGAGACAAAGTGGAGTCGCAATTCAACGGCTCAGACACGAGACGTATGTGGCAGGGTCTACAGACAATCACGGACTAAAAAAGGAAAACCAGCCATGTCGTCGACACCAACGTCTCGCTTCCAGACAAGCTAAACTCCTTCTTCGCCCGTTTTGAGGATAACACAGTGCCACCGACGCAGCCCACTACCAAGGACTGTGGGCTCTCCTTCTCCGTAGCCGATGTGAGTAAGACATTTAAGCATGTTAACCCCCGTAATGCTGCCGGCCCAGACGGCATCCCTTGCCGCGTCCTCAGAGCATGCCCAGACCAGCTCGCTAGTGTGTTTACGGACATATTCAATCTCTCCCTATCCCAGTCTGCCGTCCCCACATGCTTCAAGATGGCCACCATTGTTCCTGTACCCAAGAAAGCAAAGGTAACTGAACTAAATTACTATTGCCCCGTAGCACTCACCTCTGTCATCATGAAGTGCTTTGAGAGACTAGTCAAGGGTCATATCACCTCTACCTTACCTATCCCCCTAGACCCACTTCAATTTGCTTACTGCCCCAATAGATCCACAGACAATGCAATCGCCATCACACTGCACACTGCCCCTATCCCATCTGGACAAGAGGAATACCTATGTAAGAATGCTGTTCATTGACTATAGCTCAGTATTCAACACCATAGTACCCTCCAAGCTCATCATTAAGCTCGAGGCCCTGGGTCTGAACCATGCCATGTGCAACTGTGTCCTGGACATTCTGACGGGCCAACCTCAGGTGGTGAAGGTAGGAAACAACATCTCCACTCAACACTGAGGCCCCACAAGGGTGTGTGCTCAGCCCCCTCCTGTACTCCTTGTTCACCCATGACTGCGTGGCCAAGCACGCCTCCAACTCAATCATCAAGTTTGCAGACGACACAACAGTAGTAAGCTTGATTACCAACAATGACGAGCCAGCAAACAGGGAGGAGGTGAGGGCTCTGGGAGTGTGGTGCCAAGAAAATAATGCACAATTGAGAGCATCCTGTTGGGCTGTATCATCGCCTGGTACGGCAACTGCACCGCCCGCAACCGCAGGGCTCTCCAAAGGGTGGTGCAGTCTGCCGAACGCATTACCGGGGGCAAACTACCCACCCTCCAGGACACCTACAGCACCCGATGTCACAGGAAGGCCAAAAAGATCATCAAGGACATCAACCACCCGAGCCACTGCCTGTTCACCCCGCTATCATCCAGAAGACGAGGTCAGTACAGGTGCATCAAAGCTGGGACAGAGAGAATGAAAAACAGCTTCTATCTCAAGGCCATCATACTGTTAAATAGCTAGCACATTAGCGGCTGCTGCTGCCTTTTGAAATCACTGGCCACTTTAAGAAATGGAACACTAGTCACTTTAATAATGTTTACATATCTTGTATTACTCATCTCATATGTATATACTGTATTCTATAATATTCTACTGTATCTTAGTCCATGCCGCTCTGTCATTGTTTGTCCATATATGTATATATTCTTAAATTCCATTCCTTACTTAGATTTGTGTGTTGGGTATATGTTGTGAAATTGTTAGATATTACTTTTTAGATATTACTGCACTGCCAGAGCTAGAAGCACAAGCATTTCACTACACCCGCAATAACATCTGCTAAACACGTGTATGTGACAAATAACATTTGATTTGATTTGACTTGAACTCTGTGAAGCATTTTTTTGGGCTGCAATTTCTGAGGCTGGTAACTCTAATGAACTTATCCTCTGCAGCAGAGGTAACTCTGGGTCTTCCATTCCTGTGGCGGTCCTCATTAGAGCCAGTTTCATCATAGCGCTTGATGGTTTTTGCGACTGCACTTGAAGAAACGTACAACGTTTTCGAAATGTTCCGTATTGACTGACCTTCATGTCTTAAAGTAATGATGGACTGTCGTTTCTCTTTGCTTATTTGAGCTGTTCTTCCTACATATAATATGGATTGGTCTTTTAGCAAATAGGGCTATCTTCTGTATACCCCCCTACCTTGTCACAACACAACTGATTGGCTCAAATGCATTAAGAAGGAAAGAAATTCCACAAATTAACTTTTAAGAAGGCACACCTGTTAATTGAAATGCATTCCAGGTGACTACCACATAAAGCTGGTTGAGAGAATGCCAAGAGTGTGCAAAGCTGTCATCAAGGCAAAGGGTGGCTATGTGAAGAATTGGTTTAACAGGTTTTTGGTTACTACATGATTCTATATGTGTTATTTCATAGTTTTCATGTCTTCACTATTATTCTACAATGTAGAAAATAGTAAAAATAAAGAAAAACACTTGAATGAGTAGGTGTTCTAAAACTTTTGACAGGTAGTGCATATTTTTATTTGTTATTTGTATTAGTTATTCTATTTTAATATCGATTACTGCACTGTTGGGTAGAGCTTGCAAGTTAAGCATTTCACTGTACTTGTGCATGTGACAATAGAACTTCAACTAAAACTTGAACTTGTTTAGGGGAGAGGGGGTTGGATGGTATCATCAAAGAAAACTGAATGAATGCTACCCAAGGTCTTTCTCTCTAGCTCAGAACACTCTGCTGCTCCCTCCTTCAGTTCAAGTAATCTGATGGATAATGTGAATATAGTTAAAAACAGACATGTAAAAAAACATCCCTTTTCAATCATTATATAACTTGACCATGATGTCACAAATGACATGAGCCTCACGTAATTGCAACCAGTTCTCTCTGCAGTGATAATACTTCAGGTGCTGCTCACGTCAATCAAAAGAATGATAACTTGATATTACTACTCCTCAAAGTAGTGCCGCATTCTTACAGTGAGGACTATATTCCTGGCTCACAAAACCATGACGTCAAAGTCAATGTGAATTATTTCTTAAAAGATTGATGGTGGATCCTGACCTCAACTCACAACAGCACAATGACACTCAGACAGCACCTGGCAGAGACAGGCATCCAGCTTTCCTTAACCTCCCACTCACTGAGATACCATTACTGTACATGGTAACTCACACCCTCTAATGAGTCTCAATTTAGCACATCAATTAAAACCCCTATTAACTTTCCTCACATGTAACTGAAGTGTTATTTTCTTTAAGGCTGAAGCAGAGATCCCCAGTTAAAGTTATTAAATATGGTTAGCACCAAAACAGATGTTGATAATCAGGTTCAGCAAGGTTACAGACTCTCTCCCACCCCAAGATTTTCAAAAGGCCTTGACAGAACGGATTGGTCTCCATTACTGTAATGAGGCTGAATAATTGGCTGCCTCACTACTCTCATTTATCTCTCCCTGCATCTCCTCTAGAGGATAGGCTCTCTCCTCCATAATAACCTACTCAGTCTTCCTTTCCTTCTCTCCTTCTCTCTCTCTCTCTATTCCGCTTCTTCCCTTCTTTCGCTCATAAGAGTTTTAGTCATTGTAAGACCCCCTAAGGGCAGAAACTATTACGATTGGTTCAGTCAGGCGTCTAATAATAACGGGGCAGAGGCAGGTGCGTGGCAGAGGTGGGCGCTCAACTAGGAGAGGATGATGGGAGTGACTAGCTTGAAAATAAATATTTTGCACCAGAGAACAGAACGTAAGTTGGATAGTAGCAAGTTTTTCCACATTTGCTTGTTAGTGCACTGGGTTTTAAATAGCTATTGATTAGATACTGAATGCAACATTTTGCTGTAGTTGCCAGCTATCTTGCTACATTAGCTAATTAGCTAGCTAAGAAAAGAGCTAATAGCTACAATATTCTAATTTACAATGTTAAGCTAGCAAATTTGCTATTTAGCTACCAAAAGCAGGCTTCCTACTTGGAATTCCACATTTAATAGATATCTGGCTACTAAGTTAGCTATTTAAGCTAGCACAACTTTCTTCTGCCCTGGGGGAAACTGTACAACCTTCCACCTTTGAGGGCAACTAGCTATAAACAGTTCTCTTGCTAGCACAACTTCTTCTGCCCTAGGGGAAGCTGTACAACCGTGCTGCTTTTAGGGCACCTATGAACGTTTCTCTATGTAGCTCTACTTCCTACTGCTCTTAGGGCACCTAGTGTGTATACAAAAATGGGATAATAGTACCCTGCAAGCAGACTGAGATTGATGCTTAATAATGACTTTTCAGGGTAGCTTATTATCCAACTTGCCCAAATGACATTATACATTGAGTGGTATGGCAGTTTTAAAGTGTTAACAACCTCATCTGTTTTTACAATTTCAGAAAATATAGAATTACAGTGCCTTGCAAAAGTATTCATCCCCCTTGGCATTTTTCCTATTTTGTTGCATTACAACCTGTAATTTAAATATATTTTTATTTGGATTTCATGTAATGGACATATACAAAATAAGTCCAAATTGGTCAAGTGAAATGGTAAAAAGAACTTGAACAAAAAATTATAAAAAATAAATAACGGAAAAGTGGTGCCTGCAAATGTATTCACCCCCTTTGCTATGAAGCCCCTAAATAAGATCTGGTGCAACCAATTACCGTCAGAAGTCACATAATTAGTTAAATAAAGTCCACCTGTGTGCAATCTAAGTGTCACATGATCTGTCACATAATATCAGTATACATGCACCTGTTCTGAAAGGCCCCAGATTCTGCAACACCACTAAGCAAGGGGCACCACCAAGCAAGCGGCACCATGAAGACCAAGGAGCTCTCCAAACAGGTCAGGGACAAATTTGTGGAGAAGTACAGATCAGGGTTGGGTTATAAAAAAATATCAGAAACTTTGAACATCCCACGGAGCACCATTAAATCCATCATAAAAAAATTGAAAGAATATGGCACCACAACAAACCTGCCAAGAGAGGGCCGACCACCAAAACTCACGGACCAGGCAAGGAGGGAATTAATCAGAGAGGTAACAAAGAGACCAAAGATAACCCTGGAGGAGCTGCAAAGCTCCACAGCGGAGATTGGAATATCTGTCCACAGGACAATTTTAAGCCGTACACTCCACAGAGCTGGGCTTTACGGAAGAGTGGACAGAAAAAAGCGATTGCTTAATGAAAAAAATAAGCAAACACGTTTGGTGTTCGCCAAAAGGCATGTGGGAGACTCCCCAAACATATGGAAGAAGGTACTCTGGTCAGATGAGACTAAAATTGAGCTTTTTGGCCATCAAGGAAAACGCTATGTCTGGCGCAAACCCAACACCTCTCATCACCCTGAGAACACCATCCCCACAGTGAAGCATGGTGGTGGCAGCATCATGCTGTGGGGATGTTTTTCATCGGCAGGGACTTGGAAACTGGTCAGAATTGAAGGAATGATGGATGGCGATAAATACAGGGAAATTCTTGAGGGAAACCTGTTTCAGTCTTCCAGAGATTTGATACTGGGACTGAGGTTCACCTTCCAGCAGGACAATGACCCTCAGCATACTGCTAAAGCAACATTTGAGTGGTTTAAGCGCAAACATTTAAATGTCTTGGAATGGCCTAGTTGAAGCCCAGACCGCAATCCAATTGAGAATCTGTGGTATGACTTAAAGATTGCTGTACACCAGCGGAACCCATCCAACTTGAATAGATGTGCCAAGCTTATAGAGACGTGAATACTTTTGCAAGCCACTGTAGATAGGTGTGTGCCTTTCCAAATCATGTCCAATTAGAGCTATTACAGCAGGAACTGACATTTTGTCCACCCAATCAAAGGATCAGATATTGAATCTAGTACTGAAAGCATCAGCTATAGCTAGCTAGCACTGCAGTGCATAAAATGTGTTGACGTATCACATCTACATAAGTATTCAGACCATTTACTCAGTACTATGTTGAAGCACCTTTGGCAGCGTTTACAGCCTCGAGTCTTATTGGGTATGACGCTACAAGCTTTGCACACCTGCATTGGGGGAGTTTCTCCCATTCCTCTCGGCAGATCCTCTCAAGTTTTGTCAGGTTGGATGGGGAGTGTCGCTGCACAACTATTTTCAGGTCTCTCCAGAGATGTTCGATCAGGTTCAAGTCCGGGCTCTGGCTGGGCCACTCAAGGACATTCAGAGACTTGTCCTAAAGCCACTCCTGCGTTGTCTTGGCTGTGTGCTTAGGCTCATTGTCTTGTTGGAAGGTGATACTTCGCCCCAGTCTGAGGTCCTGAGTGCTCTGGAGCAGGTTTTCATCAAGGATCTCTCTGTACTTTGCTCAGTTCATCTTTCCCTCGATCCTGACTAGTCTCACAGTCGCTGCCGCTGAAAAACATCCCCACAGCATGATGCTGCCACCACCATGCTTCACAGTAGGGATGGTGCCAGGTTTCCTCCAGATGTGACGCTTGGCATTCAGGCCAAAGAGTTCAATCTTGGTTTATCAAACCAGAGAATGTTGTTTCACATGGTCTGAGAGTCCTTTAGGTGCCATTTGACAAACACCAAGCGGGCTGTCATGAACCTTTTAGTGAGGAGTGGCTTTCCGACTGGCCACTATACCATAAAGGCTTGATTGGTGGAGTGCTGCATATATGGTTGTCCTTCTGGAAGGTTCTCCCATCTCCACAGAGAAACTCTGGAGCTCTGCCAGAATGATTATCGGGTTCTTGGTCACCTCCCTTACCAAGGCCCTTCTCCCCCGATTGCTCCGTTTGTCTTGGTGGTTCCAAACTTCTTCCATTTAAGAATGATGGAGGCCACTGTATTCTTAGGGACTTTCAATGCTGCAGAAATGTTTTGGTACCCTTCCTGAGAGCTGTGCCTCGACACAATCCTGTCTCGGAGCTCTACGGACAATTCCTTCGACCTCATGGCTTGGTTTATGCTCTGACATGAACTGTCAACTGTGGGACCTTATATAGACAGGTGTGTGCCTTTCCAAATCATGTCCAATCTATTGGATTTACCACAGGTGGACTCCAATCAAGTTGTAGAAACATCTCAAGGATGATCAATGGACATAGGATGCACCTGAGCTCAATTTCAAGTGTCATAGCAAATGGTCTGAATACTTATGTCAATAAGGTATCTGTTTTTAATTTTTTATACATTTGCTAACATTTCTAAAAACCTGGTTTTGCTTTGTCGTTATGGGGTATTTTGTGTAGATTGGTGATTCAATTTTTAAAAATAAATTTTAGAATAAGGATGTAACGTAAGAAAATGTGGAAAAAGTCAAGGGGTCTGAATACTTTCCGAATGCACTGTAGATGGTTCCAATGGCCCGTTTTTGATGATGATTGACAATAAGAAATATTTTAATTAAATAACTCTGTCATTACTTTTGTTGTTAGATTACAACACAATGTCACTGAATGTCAATGTCACTAACAATGAGCCTGTTAGAACTGCTATGTGATTGCTATAGTAGAGATCAAACAGGATGCAGACTAGTGGAGGCTGCTGATGGGAGGACGGCTCATAATAATGGCTGGAATATAGTCAATGGAATGGTATCAAACACATGGTTACCATGTGGTTGATACCATTCCATTGACTCCATTCCGGCCATTATTATGAGCCGTCCTCCCATCAGCAGCCTCCACTAGTCTGCATCCTGCTCTCTAGACAGTTTAAAGCTTACAATTCAAACATTTTAATGAACAGTGACATTCCTATGTGTAATACAAATAGAATAATGCCTAGACACAAGATAGACGGGGTTGTTTATCTAGAAGACTTGTACAGATTATACATGTGGTTCAGGGGTTGTACTGTAACTGATTTCCATATAGTGTAGTACATTTACATGTTTTATTACATTTTAGTCATTTAGCAGACGCTCTTATCCAGAGCAGCTTACAGTTAGTGCATACATTATATTTTTTTCATACCCCCTGTGGGAATCGAACCCACAACCCTGGCGTTGCAAACGCCATGCTCTATCAACTGAGCTACATCCCTGCCGGCCATTCCCTCCCCTACCCTGGACGATGCTGGGCCAATTGCGCGCCGCCCCATGGGTCTCCCGGTCGTGGTCGGCTACGACAGAGCCTGGATTCGAACCATGATCTCTAATGGCACAGCTAGCACTGCGATGTAATTTTTCTTGGCAGCATAATGACCAAGAATGGCCATTACATGAGCGATGTGACCACAATGCTCAGTAAAGGTAACCAGGCCTTTGCCATGTTAAGACCAGTATGGAGAGCCAAGAACATCAGCCAATCCGCATCTTCAGAAGCAATGTCCTCATTTTTCTCCTCTATGGGTCAGAATGTTGGAAAATCACAGCCAAAATAGCACAAAAACATTTCAAAACAAAACACTGGCGATGGCCAGGACATGTATGCAGATTACTATCAGATGCACACCCTGCGATTGTCCTACGCTGGACACCAGATGGAAAGAGAAAATCAGGATGCCTAAAAGAGACATTGAGAAAGAGATGGAGTGTGGCCTGACTTGGGGAGGCCTCACCAAGAAGGCTGCAAACCGGAAGCATTGGCCCTCTCTAATGGATAACTTATGTGCCTCAAGGCACGAAGAGGGTTAAGTAAGCAAGTAAGTAAAGGGCATAGGGTCTAGGGGTCGATTTGGGATTGTCCCAAAATAAAAATCAATGAGGTGAGTGTGCAAAGGTGTGTGTGTATGTGTCTCCAGGCTGTCTGCGTGCTGGAAGCTGAGCTCGGAGAGGGAGATTGTGGGGCCCGCACGCAGAGAGAGCGGTTGCTTAGTGCTTCGTTGGAACATGTGTCGATACTGATAGAATCAAAAGAAAGGGAGCGCTGCTCTCGAGTCAGCTTTCTCCATTCAAATCTTTCTTTAATATTATAATTATTTCACAATACTGATGAACGATCAGCTCCTAGAGAGATATTACCACCTGACCCTATTGGAAAATTGAGGCGGCTTATTCTAATGCTTGCCCAATAGAAATGCACTAAATCACTGATCATTGCGCACATTAGGCTACACATGAAATATATTGAGACAATTTACAGACAGTAGCCTACAAGTAGCAAAATAAAAATCCATATGATCGAAATAGGCCTATAGCCTACTGTTTATATTTTAATGCAGTCATCTTGGTTTTCATTTGAAGCATCTTTTTATAGCCTACGTTGCTTGTTTGTATCAATTGCAAAGACATTGGCGACTTTGTATTTGTAGTCAACTTTGTTCTGAAGTTATCAGCGTTCACAGAGAGACGGACAAACCATGTAATTCTGTGTTTAGCAGAGATCGTCTGTGTATAAAATGTTGCAATATGGCAAAAAAAGCAACTAAAAACGCACTTAGCTGTTCTAAGACTGGTCTGAGGCAGGAGTTTGATTACGAGCGTTTTCAAGTGCAATGTTAATAACGATGGTTTTGGGAAACCGCTCAGAGATTTAATGATTCCCCTATGAAAATGTAATTATTGGTTGAATCGAGTGAGGACAGGTGAGGAGGCCATTACAGTAGAAGCTCCACAATGAGATAATAATAAGGTGCAGGCCAGGCAGCAGGCTGTTAGCCAGCCTGCCAGCTTAGAGGAGTCTGCCACTAGCACAGTTAGTGTAGTCAGTTCAGCTATCCCCATTGAGACTGTGTCTGTGCCTCGATCTAGGTTGGGCAAAACTAAACATGGCGGTGTTCACCTTAGCAATTTCACTGTAATAAAGAGCTCCTCCATTCCTGTCATTATTGAAAGAGATGGTGATATCTCACATCTCGAAATAGGGATA
Organism: Coregonus clupeaformis; assembly: GCF_020615455.1. Classification (NCBI taxonomy): domain Eukaryota; kingdom Metazoa; phylum Chordata; class Actinopteri; order Salmoniformes; family Salmonidae; genus Coregonus; species Coregonus clupeaformis. The sequence continues at coordinate 252,644 of NW_025534019.1, read as the reverse complement.
CTTAATGTTAGATCCCTCACTTCCAAGGCAGTCATAGTCAATTAACTAATCACTGATCATAATCTTGATGTGATCGGCCTGACTGAAACATGGCTCAAGCCTGATGAATTTACTATGTTAAATGAGTCCTGTCCTCCTGGTTACAACAGTGACCATATCCCCTGTGCATCCCGCAAAGGTGGAGGTGTTGCTAACATTCATGAATTCACAAGACGCAGGCCTCCTTATTGTCCCTAGAATTTCGAAGCAAACAGCTGGAGGCAGGGCTTTCTCCTATAGAGCTCAATCTTTATGGAATGGTCTGCCTATCCATTGCAGACACGTAGACTCGGTCTCGACCTTTAAGTCTTTACTGAAGACTCATCCCTTCAGTAGGTCCTATGATTGAGTGTAGTCTGGCCCAGGGGTGCGAAGGTGAACGGCAAGGCACTGGAGCGACGAACCGCCCTTGCTGTCTCTGCCTGGCCGGCTCCCCTCTCTCCACTGGGATTCTCTGCCTCTGACCCTATTACGGGGGCTGAGACACTGGCTTACTAGTTCTCTTCCATGCCGTCCTTAGGAGGGGTGCGTCACTTGAGCGGGTTGAGTCACTGACGTGATCTTCCTGTCCGGTTTTGCGCCCCCTCGGGCTCGTGCGGTGGAGGAGATCTTCGTTGGCTATACTCAGCCTTGTATCCGGGCAGTAAGTTTGGTGGTCTGTTGATATCCCTCTAGTGGTGTGGGGGCTGTGCTTTGGCAAAGTGGGTGGGGTTATATCCTGCCTGGTTGGCCCTGTCCGGGGGTATTGTCGGACGTGGCCACAGTGTCCCCCGACCTCTTACAAGGCTTACAAGGCTTACGTTACCGAAAATTGCTACTCAACTAGCAACTCACCTCTATACAACAAGAAGGTTTCACTCCCTTAATTAATTATGGCTTAATTTAACTGATAGGGCTTTTACAAAAGACTCTAACCTTTAACAAAGGACTCTAACCTTTAACCAAGGACTCTAACCTTTATACATCACATATACATATCACTCATTGCATGCACTTATTTTAACCTGATTTGGTTATTTTAGATGATATAGGTCTAGACTCCCCCAGCAATTATGCCATCAATCAGGAGATTAGGAACTGAATCCCGAAGTGGGTTGAGCACAGCCCTCTCTTTTTCCCCTGGATCAACACACAGTTGATTAGTTTTTTCTTGTTGTTGGTCAAGACCAATTCATCCGTGTCACGGCACCAAGTGTTAGCAGTTTATGTTATTCTTCAATAACACAGACTCCAAAGCAAATCAGGGGGAGAAAAATAAATTTATTCACAGATAACAAATCATAGTTGTTATGCTGGGAAGTAGATGGTAGATGTTCACTCTTACATGTTCTCAATGTTTTTCCACTGAACAAAGAGACAGGGTGTAGTTTATAGCCTCAAGCCTAGCATGTGGCTGACCAATTAGAATTCCTTGCAATAAAATTGGGCCAATGGCCAACCCCCCCAGCATCCTGTTTCAGGCTCAATGTATAGACCATTTGGACCAATGAAAATGTGCCACATGTTGCTATGAATCCCCGGTTGGAACCCCTACAAAGATTCTAAACAGATGTTGAATTGAAAAACAACTATTTCCATTGATCGTTAATTCCCTCTTGACCTCTAGTCCTCTATTGTCCACTAGTCCTCTGCGTTGTGTGTATTTATCTTTGAATATTCTTACACTCCCACTAGACCATTAAAAAAAAATATATACTTAAAATGTATTTTTTAGAAAACAATAGATAACATGAACAAATAGACAGTATAAACAACATAAGCTGTAAGCATAAAATAATTTACCTGAAACACCTTGCAATTCTATAAAACACAAAGGGCATATTTTACTTGCTGTTGCAATAAGAAATAGATTTCAAACAAAGTTATAGAAAAATAAGTATTAACAGGTGTGATGATGATGACCCTTACGATTCCTACCACATCCTGTATTAGGAGGAAGCTCACAAAAAAAAAAAGTCTGCAAGACAATAATATTCAATTGTCCTATTGGCAAGGTAATCATTCACAGAGTCTTTAAAAAGTGACCAGCTGCTCCACACTAGTATCAGTCCCACATTGATAACTATTAAAGAGTATGTTCTGACAGCCTGCCGGTAGTGATTAATTATTCTTCCGTTCCACTGGTTGATAAGGACGCATCTAATGAACACTTCACCAGTGATCTTGTATCGTTTCAGGTACAGGCCTTGGGTCAAGGGATATTATTGCAGCTTCAAACAATAGATTCTCATAACCTGTAATGAAGGAAAAAAAGTAAACATGTCCTGGTTTCAAGAGAAATGTATATTTCACTTAGATTTCACAAAGTAAGCATTTCCACAATTTCAGGAAGAAATTAACATTTTACGTAGATATCCCTAATATGATGACTGCGGTATACAACGTAGAAGCTTATCAGGTTCTGATCATCTTACTATGCTTCTTCACCCGAGATTGGCCCCCGACTGCTAATCAATCAGTTCTTTATTCTCCAGGCTCTGCTTTGTTAGAGTGAGTGACATGTACCCATCGTGATTTTCCCTGAACTTTCACTGCTGATCTCATTATGAGCAAAACTTGATAAGGACCTTCCCATTTTGGCCCTAATGTGTCTGTTACATATTTTTTTACCATCACCCACTGTCCTGGCACTACGTCATGTCCCCCCTCGGAAGTTGTTTCCCACGCCTCTTTTACTTGTCTGTCTGCCTCCCCTACTGCATTAGAGAGTTGTATGCAATAGTTAAGCATTGTGTCACTCATAAAGTGTACATCTGCCTTTCTCAAATCTAACGTGCCTGGTAGTGACATGGGTCGACCTGTGACGACCTCAAACAGACTCAACCCTGTGGTTTTGTTATGTGTTGCCCGTATACTACATAAGACCGTAGGCAATGCATCCGGCCACGCTATCCCTTCTTGATGCATCTTCGAAAGTCTCTCTTTCACCACTCTATTTATACGTTCTACCTGCCCACTCGACTGCCCAGTCTATGTTCAGAAGACGAGCTACCTCCTGTGAAATGAGTGCCTTGGTCGGAATCCAATTGTTCCGGAAATACCCATCTGGGAATGATTTCTCGAATCAGAATTTTAGCTGTGTGTTTTAGCGGTTCCTTTCTTAGTAGGGTGGGCTTCAACCCATCGTGAGAAACCAACAACAACCAGCACATCTTCCTGTCCTTTACATTTGGGCAGCGTGATGTAGTCATGCTGTAGATGTCTGAAGGGTCCTGGTAGGGTAGGCGCTCGTCGTGTCTGTACTTTCACTCGTCCCTTGGTGTTGTTTTCCATACAAATGTTGCAATTCGCCACGACAGCCTCAGCCTCTCTCCGCACACCAGAATTCCACCATTTGCCCAAAAAAAATAATAAACTATCTTGTCCACACCAATGTGTGCCAAAGAGTGAATATGTGTCACCAAGTAGGGTAAGAGTGCATTTGGCGCTACACATCTCAGGTTGTATTTCCACACACCTTCTTTACTGAGTTTGCACCCTGCAGTCATCCATTCACACACTTAAATTTTTGGTGCACTGCTTTGCATGTCCCTAATGTGTTGCAATGTATCCAAGGTGAATTTCCAAATCAGTTTAGGTGACAACGGTGCTCTCTTGGCAGCCGCCTTGGCAGCTCTGCCAGCCAGATCATTACCTTTACTCTCGTCTGTAAAGATTTTTTCATGTGCTTTCATTTTCAAAATTGCAACCATTCTTCACAGGACCTCCCAGTGATGTCATGAATCCTCTGTTTTTCCATATTTTTCATGGGTAACACCGAAACCATACCTTGAGTCTGTGTAGAGATTAGCTGTTTTCCCTTCAGCCTGTTTGCATGCTTCTGTCAAAGCCACCAATTCCACCACCTGTGCTGATGTTCATGCAGGTAACGTGCCTGTCACTATCACATTATGGGATATGCTTAACACCCAGGCCGTCCTACAATCTAAACTAGATGCCCTCAATCTCACACAAATTATCAAGGAACCTACCAGGTATAACCCTAAATCCGTAAACATGGGCACCCTCATAGATATCATCCTGACTCATTTACCCTCTAAATACTCCTCCGCTGTCTTCAACCAGGATCTCAGCGAACACTGCCTCATTGCCTGCGTCCGTAATGGGTCGAACGACCACCCATCATCACTGTCAAACGCTCCCTAAAACACTTTAGCGAGCAGACCTTTCTAATTGACCTGGCCCAGGTATCCTGGATGGATATTGACCTCATTCCGTCAGTAGAGGATGCCTGGTTGTTCTTTAAAAGTGCTTTCCTCTCCATCTTAAATAAGCATGCCCCATTCAAAAAATGCAGATATAGCCCCTGGTTCACCCCAGACTTGACTGCCCTTGATCAGCACAAAAACATCCTGTGGCGTACTGCATTATCATCGAACAGCCACCGCGATATGCAACTTTTCAGGGTAGTCAGGAACCAATATACACAATCAGTTAGGAAAGCAAAGGCTAGCTTTTTCAAACAGATATTTGCATACTGTAGCACTAACTCCAAAAAGTTTTGTGACACTGTAAAGTCCATGGAGAATAAGAGCACCTCCTCCCAGCTGCCCACTGCACTGAGGCTAGGAAACACTGTCACCACCGATAAATCTACGATAATCGAGAATTTCAATAAGCATTTTGCTATGGCTGGCACCTCATTTTACATTTACATTTTAGTCATTTAGCAGACGCTCTTATCCAGAGCGACTTACAGTTAGTGAGTGCATACATTTTTTCATACTGGCCGCCCGTGGGAAACGAACCCACAACCCTGGCGTTGCAAGCGCCATGCTCTACCAACTGAGCTACAGGGGACTAGCCTTCTCCCAGCTGCCCACTGCACTGAGGCTAGGAAACACTGTCACCACCGATAAATCTACGATTATCGAGAATTTCAACAAGCATTTTGTTACGGCTGGCCATGCTTTCTACCTGGCTACCCCTACCCCGGCCACCAACTCTGCACCCTCTGCTGCAACTTGCCCATGCCCCACCCCCGCTTCTCCTTCAGACAGCTGATGTTCTGAAAGAGCTGGAAAATCTGGACCCCTACAAATAAGCTGGGCTAGACAATCTGGACCCTTTCTTTCTAAAATTAGTCGCCGAAATTGTTGCAACCCCTATTACTAGCCTTTTCAACCTCTATTTCGTATCATCTGAGATCCCCAGAGATTGGGAAGCTGCCGCGGACATCCCCCTCTTCAAAGGGGGGTGACACTCTAGATTCAAACTGTTACAGACCTATATCCATCCTGCCCTGCCTTTCAAATGTATTTGAAAGCCAAGTTAACAAACAGTTCACCGACAATTTCGAATCCCACGTACCTTTTCCACTATGGAATCTGGTTTCCGAGCTGGTCATGGGTGCACCCTCAGCCACGCTCAAGGTCCTCAATGATATTATAACCGCGATCGATAAAAGACAGTACTGTGCAGCCGTCTTCATCGACCTGGCCAAGGCTTTTGACTCTGTCAATCACCGCATTCTTATTGGCAGACTAAATAGCCTTGGTTTCTCAAATGACTGCCTCGCCTGGTTCACCAACTACTTCTCAGATAGAGTTCAATGTGTCAAATCGGAGGGCCTGTTGTCTGGACCTCTGGCAGTCTCTATGGGGGTGCCACAGGGTTCAATTCTCGGGCAGACTCTAACATATACACAGAGAATAGTCATTTAGCAGACGCTCTTATCCAGAGCGACTTACAGTTAGTGAGTGCATACATTTTCATACTGGCCCCCCGTGGGAAACGAACCCACAACCCTGGCGTTGCAAGCGCCATGCTCTACCAACTGAGCTACAGGTTGGTAGAGCATGGCGCTCTTGCTGCTAGTGACTCTCAGATCCACCTCTACGCAGACGACACCATATTGTATACATCTGGCCCTTCATTGGACACTGTGTTAATAAACCTCCAAACGAGCTTCAATGCCACACAACACTCCTTCCGTAGCCTCCAACTGCTCTTAAACGCTAGTAAAACTAAATGCATGCTCTTCAATCGAATGCTGCTTGCACCCGCCCTCCCGACTAAAATCACTACTCTTGGCGGGTCTGACTTAGAATATGTGGACAACTACAAATACCTAGGTGTCTGGTTAGACCGTAAACTCTCCTTCCAGACTCACATTAAGCATCTCTAATCCAAAGTTAAATCTAGAATTGGCTTCCTATTTCGCAACAAAGCCTCCTTCACTCATGCTGCCAAACATGCCCTCGTAAAACTGACTATCCTACCGATCCTTGACTTCGGCGATGTCATTTACAAAATAGCCTCCAACACTCTACTCAGCAAATTGGATGTAGTCTATCACAGTGCCATCCGTTTTGTCACCAAAGCCCATATACTAACCACCATTGTGACCTGTACACTCTCGTTGGCTGGCCCTCACTACATATTTGTCGGCAAACCCACTGGCTTCAGGTCATTTATAAATCACTTCTAGGCAAATCCCCGCCTTATCTTAGCTCATTGGTCACCATAGCAACACCCACCCGTAGTATGCGCTCCAGCAGGTATATCTAACTGGTCATCCCCAAAGCCAACACCTCCTTTGGCCGCCATTCCTTCCAGTTCTCTGCTGGCAATGACTAGAACGAACTGCAAAAATCTCTGAAGCTGGAGACACTTATCTCCCTCATTAACTTTAAGCATCAGTTGTCAGAGCAGCTTACCGATCACTGCACCTGTACACAGCCCAGCTGTAATTAGCCCACCCAACTACCTCATCCCCATATTGTTATTTATTTTGCTCATTTGCACCCCAGTATCTCTATTTGCACATCATCTTCTGCACATCTATCACTCCAGTGTTAATACTAAATTGTAACTATTTTGCACTATGGCCTATTTATTGCCTTACCTCCATAACTTACTACATTTGCAGACACTGTATATAGATTTTCTATTGTGTTTTTGACTGTACGTTTTGTTTACCCATATGTAACTCGGTATTGTTGTTTTTATCGCATTGCTTTGCTTTATCTTGGCCAGGTCGCAGTTGTAAATGAGAACTTGTTCTCAACTGGCTTACCTGGTTAAATAAAGGTGAAATAAATTAAAATAAAATTGTCCATTGTAGTAATTGCCCAGCCTGCCTTCCTCACACCCCACTCCACAATGCTTGAACCGTCTGTGTATCAGATAAACTCTGGGTTTTCCAACGGATGACTTTTAATAAACCAATCAGAGAGTCCAACACCAACTCACAACAGTCGTGTTCAGGTAATGTGGTATCTGGAGGAAGCATCAGAGTAGCTGGATTAGATGGTGTGCCACGTTGTATGATGATGTTAGGAGCCTCCAACACAGTTGACCACTTGTTCCAACGAGCAGCTGTAACCTGTGCAGCTCGATTCATTGTCAGAAGAGTATGAACAGCATGTGGACACTTGATGGTAAGATGTTGGTCGAGAACAAGCGATGCCACCATCGACACAGCGACGTAAGTAGCCTGCATAGCTCTGAGACAGGGACCCCACCCCAACACCACATCATCCAGTACGACTTTGTGTCATCTCTCTTTTTCCCTGTGAGACCAGTTGACTGAGGTAGATAACCTGTGATTACATGAGTTGGGCCTTATTAGGGCTAGCTTTATGGCCTTTGGCATGCAAGTGGTCTAACAGTGATTTTAGATCCTTGGCATGTGTTTCCTCATCTTCTGATGCTAACAATATATCATCAACATATTGTATGACAACAGATGACCGGAGGAAGATCTTGGAGATGTCTCCGCAATGCCTGATGATAAATCAAAGGACTATTATGAAGGCCTATAGAAGTCCTAGTCCACTGATACTGTTGACCATCCACAGAAAAGCAAGCCATGGACGGACCTCTGGATGTAAGGGTACAGACCAGAACCCATTAGCCATATCAATGACTGAGAACACAGAGTGAGCAGGTGACAATGAGGAAAAGATGGTTGAGGGGTCAGCCACCAGTAGAGTGAGCATGGAGATGGCTTCATTTGCATTCCTGTAATCCACTGTCACCCGCCAGTCACCACTTTATTTTTTCACTGGCCATACCGGTCTATTAGAGGCAGAGTGTGTCTTTTCAACAATACCCATGTCCAAAGATCTTTAATCACTACTTTAGCAGCAGCCATAGCTTCCTTGCTAATGGGATATTGTTTAGTGCAAGGTGGGGCAACACCTGTCAAGCACACTGGTTCCATGCCCAAAGTTCAAGTACGCCATGTTCACGGTTGTTCAAAACAAAGGCTAATAACTGTTACCCATCATAAGGATGTAGATTGTAGAGTTTTTTATATCGCCTTAAATGGTCCCATGTCTTCATACCCACGTCTGCCTTGATCTGCCTTGCGCAACTCAGCGTGAGGGTAGATTGAGGGAACAAAGAGCCCACAGGTGGGTGCCAAGTCTGCCTTTAACACCCTTGCATTCTGTAATTGTTGAATTTCCTCTTTTAATGTTCTTAATTGTTCACCAAGAGCCCTCAAACTCTCTTTATCTCTCTGCAATTTCCTATCATGAGTATCGCAAAGGAATGTATCATCTCGTTTTCTGACTTCGGCTAATACAGTTAAAGACCATCGTGTCTTTGTCAATGAATTAGACATTCTCTGTATTTTTCCCCAAGCTTTTTGTATATCAGACAGATTCCATATTCCATCTGTGTCAACAATGACAGAATATTTCTTTATTATATCCTGCCTACACTTCTCTACTTTGAAATGGTTCTTCATATCACTAGACAGTGAATTTAATATATTTTTCATGTTCACATCCGGAGCAGCTGTCCCGCCCTTTTCCAGAGTGGTTTCTCACTTGAAAATGCCATTACTCCAACTTCAAAAGTTGTATAATATATATCTATATGTTTATATACTTATTTAACCCCCCCCAAAAAATATATATATTTATATAACGCCTTGAGGACTCAAACCTCTATCTATATAACACCATTTTTTTAGGGGGTACAACAGCTTTAATATTGCAGATAGATTGTAACTTCCATCAATTTAATTGTCCGCATCACTTCCAAATCCCCCATATGTTGTTTTTTTCGCAAATATATATATACAGTGGGGAAAAAAGTATTTAGTCAGCCACCAATTGTGCAAGTTCTCCCACTTAAAAAGATGAGAGAGGCCTGTAATTGTCACGGTTTCGGCCGAGGCGGCTCCTCCTCCTTGTTCGGGCAGGTTTCGCCGGTCGTCGTCTCCGGAGTTCTAGCTGCCACCGCTCGATGTTTCGTGTTTGTTTGGTTTTGTCTGTTAGTCACACCTGTTTTGTGTTAGGTCTCGTTTAGCACCCTATTTAGTTTCCTTGTTGTTAGGTTTGTGTTGTGTGTGATTGTTCGTGTCGTGGTTGTGCTACCTGTTACGGTACGCTATTTTTCCGTAGTTTCCTCCTTGTGTTTAGGAGAGATTTACGCACCTTTGTGTGCGCTTGCATTACGCCTGTGTGCGTCTTTTTGCCTCCCGGGCTGTTGTGGATTATTTTGTGCTAAGTAAAGTCTTGTTGGACTTACCCTCTGCTGCCTGCGCCTGATTCCACACCACACCTATACACAGCAACGTGACAGAATCACACACCACTAGATGGAATCAGCAGGAGCACCCGTCGACCCCATGGAGGAGCGTCTCCTTGGACACGAGCACCGGATGAACCGTATCGGGCACGCCTTGGAGGGCGTCATGGACACCCTTCGTCGATGGGAGACCAGCGGGGTTCCCATAGCCCCACCTATCGCACCATCACCTTCACCACCGGACAACCAGCCCGTCCATCGACCGGAACCCAGTGGGATTCGGCTCTCGCTCCCGAGGGCGTACGGCGCACCGCTGCCGGGTGTCAGGGTTCCTCCTACAAGTGGAGCTCTACATTGCCACCATACACCCGGCGCCCTCGGGATACGAGAGCGTTTCCGCCCTCATCTCCTGTCTCACCGGCAAGGCGTTGGAGTGGGCAAACGCTGAGTGGAGGGAATAGACGCCGCCACCGTCACCTATGCGGAGTTCTCCCGTCGCTTCCGTGCGGTCTTCGACCATCCACCAGAGGGGAGAGCGGCGGGGGAACGTCTATTCCACCTCCGACGGGGGATGAGGAGCGCTCAGGCGTTCGCACTGGAGTTCGGACTCTAGCGGCTGATGCGGGGTGGAATGAGAGGGCCCTCATAGACCACTTCCGATGTAGCCTTCGGGAGGACGTCCGCAGGGAGTTAGCCTGCAGGGACAGTACACTAACATTTGACCAGCTGGTGGACATGGCCATCCGACTGGACAACCTGCTGGCGACCCGCGGGACGTCCCAGGTGGGGGCCCCCCCATTCCACCCTCCAGCGCCTCCGAGCAGTGTCCGATGGAGCTTGGAGGTGCTGGCGCTAGAGGGAGAGGAGGTAGGAGCCCGAGGGGGCAGTCTCCTGCACCAAGTGTGGGCGCGGAGGGCACACCGCGGCTAGGTGCTGGGGAGGGTCCCCTGGTGAGGGAGAGAGCCGGTCTTACAGTGGGGAGTCCACCCAGGTGAGTAGGCGCCCTACTTACCCAGAGCTTTCTGTCGTGCACATTACCTTACCTGTTTGTTTCCCACAGGTTGCACCTCGGTCCCAGCATAAGGCGCTAGTTGATTCAGGCGCAGCTGGGAATTTTGTAGACCGGAGATTCTGTATTAAGTTAGGGATTCCCCTCCTTCCAGTCGACAAACCCTTTCCTGTACATGCCCTAGATAGTCGTCCGTTAGGATCTGGGTTGATTGGGGAGGTCACAGCGCCACTTAGGATGAGGACGCAGGGGGTCATGAGGAGACGATTCAACTCTATCTGATCGACTCTCCTGCGTATCCGGTGGTACTGGGGCTTCCCTGGTTGATGACCCATGATCCTACTATTTCGTGGCGAGAGAAAGCTCTTAAAGGGTGGTCTGCTCAGTGTGAGGGGTTATGTCTGGGTGTTTCCGTAGGGGCGGCCTCGGTGGAGAGTCCGAACCAGATGCCAGCACTGCACATTCCTCCTGAGTATGAGGATTTGGCGCTCATGTTCAGTAAGACCAGAGCGGCACAGTTGCCACCTCATAGACAAGGGGATTGTGCGATAGACCTCCAGACAGGAGCAGCGCTTCCGCGGAGCCATGTGTATCCTTTGTCACAGGAGGAGAAAAAGGCAATGGAGACTTACATTGCCGAGTCTCTGAGACAGGGATACATACGGGCCTCCACTTCTCCCGCGTCCTCGAGCTTCTTTTTTGTGAAGAAAAAGGATGGAGGTTTGCGTCCGTGTATTGATTACCGCGGTCTCAATCAGGTGACGGTGAAGTACAGCTATCCACTTCCTCTGATTGGGACTATGACGGAGTCCTTACACGGGGCAAGGTTCTTCACAAAATTGGATCTCAGGAGCGCATATAACTTGGTGCGCATTAGGGAGGGCGATGATTGGAAGACAGCATTTAGTACTACATCCGGCCATTACGAGTATCTCGTCATGCCATATGGGTTAATGAATGCTCCATCAGTCTTCCAATCGTTTGTAGACGAACTTTTCCGGGACATGCAGGCGCAGGGAGTAGTGGTGTACATAGATGATATTCTTGTGTACAGTGCTACTCGGGCCGAGGCATGTAGCCCTGGTGCGCAGGGTATTGAGGAGACTGTTGGAGCATGACCTGTATGTCAAAGCTGAGAAATGTCTGTTCTTCCAGGAGTCAGTTTCCTTTTTGGGTTACCAGTTGTCTGCGTCGGGGGTGAGAATGGAGGTGGACCGAGTGTCCGCCGTGCGTAATTGGCAAACCCCAACTACGGTTAAAGAGGTGCAGCGGTTCTTGGGTTTTGCGAATTACTACCGGAGGTTTATCCGGGGTTTTGGACAGGTGGCAGCTCCCATAACGTCTCTGCTGAAGGGGGGTCCGGTGCGCTTGCAGTGGTCAGCTGAGGCGGACAGGGCCTTTGGGAGACTGAAGGACCTGTTTACCTCGGCCCCGGTGTTGGCGCACCCGGATCCCACTTTACCCTTCCAAGTTGAGGTGGACGCGTCTGAGGCCGGTATTGGGGCAGTTCTTTCTCAACGATCCGGTACAACACCTAAGCTCCGCCCCTGTGCTTTTTATTCTAAGAAGCTCAGTCCGGCGGAGCGGAATTATGACGTAGGGGACAGGGAGCTGTTAGCCGTAGTACAGGCCCTAAAGGTGTGGAGGCATTGGCTTGAGGGGCTCAGCACCCTTTCCTCATTCTGACCGACCATCGTAACCTGGAGTACATTCGGGCAGCTAGGAGGCTGAATCCTCGCCAGGCTCGATGGACTATGTTTCCGCCCGGTTTGTGTTCAAGATCACTTACATCCCCTGGGTCCCAGAACGGGAAGGCAGATGCTCTGTCCCGTCGGTATGACACGGAGGAGAGGTGCGTGGAGTCCATTCCCATACTACCGGAGTCTTGTCTGGTGGCACCGGTGGTGTGGGAGGTCGATGCGGAGATCGAGCGGGCATTACGCACCGAGCCTAGTCCTCCCCAGTGTCCGGTGGGTCGGGTGTACGTCCCGCTCGAGGTCCGGGATCGGCTGATTTATTGGGCTCACACGTCCCCCTCCTCTGGACATCCGGGTATTGGCCGGACGGTGCACTGCCTTAGTACGAAGTACTGGTGGCCAACGTTAGCCAGGGATGTGAGGGTTTATGTCTCCTCCTGCTCAGTATGTGCCCAGTGTAAGGCGCCCAGACACTTGCCCAGGGGTAAATTACAGCCCCTGCCCGTTCCACAACGACCCTGGTCTCACCTCTCGGTGGATTTTGTTACCGATCTTCCCTCCTCCCAGGGAATACCACCATCCTGGTCGTTGTGGATCGGTTCTCGAAGGCCTGTCGTCTCCTTCCCCTGCCGGGTCTTCCCTACGGCCCTACAGACCGCTGAGGCTCTATTTACTCACGTCTTCCGGCATTACGGGGTGCCCGAGGATATAGTGTCCGATCGAGGCCCCCAGTTTACCTCCAGAGTCTGGAGAGCATTTATGGAACGTTTGGGGGTCTCGGTGAGCCTTACCTCGGGTTACCACCCGGAGAGTAATGGGCAGGTTGAACGAGTCAACCAGGATGTGGGTAGGTTTCTGAGGTCATATTGTCAGGGCCGGCCGGAGGAGTGGGCGAGATATGTGCCCTGGGCCGAGATGGCACAGAACTCTCTCCGCCACTCCTCCACCCAACTAACCCCTTTTCAGTGTGTATTAGGGTACCAGCCGGTTCTGGCACCATGGCATGAGAGCCAGATCGAGGCCCCCGCTGTGGATGAGTGGGTGCGGCGCTCGGAGGAGACGTGGGACGCTGCACACGTCCATCTGCAGCGTGCCATACGTCGACAGAAGACGAGCGCCGACCTACAACGCAGTGAGGGGCCAGTGTACACACCTGGAGATCGAGTCTGGCTCTCAACCAGAAACCTGCCCCTCCGCCTGCCCTGCCGGAAGCTGGGTCGGCGGTTTGTGGGGCCTTTTAAAGTCCTGAGGAGATTGAACGAGGTGTGTTACAGGTTAGAACTACCTATTGATTACAAGAATATTAACCCCTGCGTTCCATGTGTCTCTCCTCAGGCCGGTGGTAGCTGGTCCACTCCAGGACTTTGAGATTGAGGAGACTCCTCCGCCCCCGTTGGACATCGAGGGGGCTCCAGCGTACAGCGGTTCGGACCATCCTGGATTCGAGGCGCCGGATGGGGGTCTCCAATATCTCGTGGAGTGGGAGGTACGGTCCGGAGGAGCGGTGCTGGGTGCCAAGGAGGGACATTCTGGATTCGTCCCTGATGACCGAATTCCATCGTGGTCATCCTACGCGCCCTGCTCCGCGTCCCCCTGGTCGTCCCCAAGGCCGGAGGCGACGCGCGGCTGGAGCCGCGCGTCAAGGGGGTACTGTCACGGTTTCGGCCGAGGCGGCTCCTCCTCCTTGTTCGGGCAGGTTTCGCCGGTCGTCGTCTCCGGAGTTCTAGCTGCCACCGCTCGATGTTTCGTGTTTGTTTGGTTTTGTCTGTTAGTCACACCTGTTTTGTGTTAGGTCTCGTTTAGCACCCTATTTAGTTTCCTTGTTGTTAGGTTTGTGTTGTGTGTGATTGTTCGTATCGTGGTTGCGCTACCTGTTACGGTACGCTATTTTCCGTAGTTTCCTCCTTGTGTTTAGGAGAGATTTACGCACCTTTGTGTGCGCTTGCATTACGCCTGTGTGCGTCTTTTTGCCTCCGGGCTGTTGTGGATTATTTTGTGCTAAGTAAAGTCTTGTTGGACTTACCCTCTGCTGCCTGCGCCTGATTCCACACCACACCTATACACAGCAACTTGACAGTAATTTTCATCATAGGTACACGTCAACTATGACAGACAAAATGAGAAAAGAAAATCCAGAAAATCACATTGTAGGATTTTTAATGAATTTATTTGCAAATTATGGTGGAAAATAAGTATTTGGTCAATAACAAAAGTTTCTCAATACTTTGTTATATACCCTTTGTTGGCAATGACACAGGTCAAACGTTTTCTGTAAGTCTTCACAAGGTTGTCACACACTGTTGCTGGTATTTTGGCCCAAGATTTTATCTGGAGAGAGAGGGGAGAAAGAAGTCAAAGCATAGGGTAGGGCAGTGTGAGCAGGGCCAGCTGTGCCATTCGACTTAATAAATGAGGATCGGATGTCGTCAACCTTCTTTTCAAAATGGTTGACGAAGTCATCCACAGAGAGGGAGGGGGGATTCAGCAGGGAGGAGAATGTGGCAAAGAGCTTCCTAGGGTTAGAGGCGGATGCTTGGAATTTAGAGTGGTAGAAAGTGGCCTTAGCAGCAGAAACAGATGAAGAAAATGTAGAGAGGAGGGAGTGAAAAGATGCCATGTCTGCAGGGAGTCTAGGTTTCTTCCTTTCCGCTCAGCTGCCCGGAGCTCTGTTCTGTGAGCTCGCAATGAGTCATCAAGCCACGGAGCTGGAGGGGAGGACCGAGCCGGCCGGGAGGATAGGGGACATAGAGAGTCAAAGGATGCAGAAAGGGAGGAGAGGAGGATTGAGGAGGCAGAATCAGGAGATTGGAGGGAGAAGGATTGAGCAGAGGGAAGAGATGATAGGATGGAAGAGGAGAGAGTAGCGGGAGAGAGAGAGCGAAGGTTGCGACGGCGCATTACCATCTGTGTAGGGGCAGAGTGAGTAGTGTTGGAGGAGAGGGAGAGAGAAAAGGATACAAAGTAGTGGTCGGAGACTTGGAGGGGAGATGCAGTGAGATTAGTAGAAGAACAGCATCTAGTAAAGATGAGGTCAAGCGTATTGCCTGCCTTGTGAGTAGGGGGGGACGGTGAGAGGGTGAGGTCAAAAGAGGAGAGGAGTGGAAAGAAGGAAGCAGAGAGAAATGAATCAAATGTAGATGTAGGGAGGTTGAAATCCCCCAGAACTGTGAGGGGTGAGCCATCCTCAGGAAAGGAACTTATCAAGGCATCAAGCTCATTGATGAACTCTCCAAGGGAACCTGGAGGGCGATAGATGACAATGATATTAAGCTTAAATGGGCTAGTGACTGTGACAGCATGGAATTCAAATGAGGAGACAGACAGATGGGTCAGGGGAAAAATTGAGAATGTCCACTTGGGAGAGATGAGGATTCCTGTGCCACCACCCCGCTGACCAGATGCTCTCGGGGTATGCGAGAACACATGGTCAGACGAGGAGAGAGCAGCAGGAGTAGCAGTGTTTTCAGTGGTAATCCATGTTTCCGTCAGCGCCAAGAAGTCGAGGGACTGGAGGGTAGCATAGGCTGGGATGAAGTCTGCCTTGTTGGCAGCAGAACGGCAGTTCCAGAGGCTGCCTGAGACCTGGAACTCCACGTGGATCGTGCATGCAGGGACCACCAGGTTAGAGAGGCAGCAGCCACGCGGTGTGAGGCGTTTGTGTAGCCTGTGCGGAGAGGAGAGAACAGGGATAGGCAGAGGCATAGTTGACAGGCTGCAGCAGATGGCTACAAAAATGCAGAGGAGATCGGAATAAAATGAACTAAACATCTGGGAAAGGAGAGAGCGGGGCCTCCCTCACCACAACTCCCAAATATAACTCCAACTTCCACCTCAGAAACTATAATTGTTGTAAACTACAGCGGTTCAATGTTTTCTAGGAATAGACGAACCTAGTTTATTCAGCTAGCTAACTAGGTGCAGTATTATTACACCTGTCCACAACCTCAAACAGTCACACTCCAAACTCCACTATGGCCAAGACCAAAGAGCTGTCAAAGGACACCAGAAACAGAATTGTAGACCTGCACCAGGCTGGGAAGACTGAATCTGCAATAGGTAAGCAGCTTGGTTTGAAGAAATCAACTGTGGGAGCAATTATTAGGAAATGGAAGACATACAAGACCACTGATAATCTCCCTTGATCTGGGGCTCCACGCAAGATCTCACCCCGTGGGGTCAAAATGATCACAAGATCCCAGAACCACACGGGGGGACCTAGTGAATGACCTGCAGAGAGCTGGGACCAAAGTAACAAAGCCTACCATCAGTAACACACTACGCCGCCAGGGACTCAAATCCTGCAGTGCCAGACGTGTCCCCCCTGCTTAAGCCAGTACATGTCCAGGCCCGTCTGAAGTTTGCTAGAGTGCATTTGGATGATCCAGAAGAGGATTGGGAGAATGTCATATGGTCAGATGAAACCAAAATAGAACTTTTTGTTAAAAACTCAACTCGTCGTGTTTGGAGGACAAAGAATGCTGAGTTGCATCCAAAGAACACCATACCTACTGTGAAGCATGGGGGTGGAAACATCATGCTTTGGGGCTGTTTTTCTGCAAAGAGACCAGGACGACTGATCCGTGTAAAGGAAAGAATGAATGGGGCCATGAATCGTGAGATTTTGAGTGAAAACCTTCTTCCATCAGCAAGGGCATTGAAGATGAAACGTGGCTGGGTCTTTCAGCATGACAATGATCCCAAACACACCGCCCGGGCAACGAAGGAGTGGCTTCGTAAGAAGCATTTCAAGGTCCTGGAGTGGCCTAGCCAGTCTCCAGATCTCAACCCCATAGAAAATCTTTGGAGGGGAGTTGAAAGTCTGTGTTGCCCAGCGACAGCCCCAAAACATCACTGCTCTAGAGGAGATCTGCATGGAGGAATGGGCCAAAATACCAGCAACAGTGTGTGAAAACCTTGTGAAGACTTACAGAAAACGTTTGACCTGTGTCATTGCCAACAAAGGGTATATAACAAAGTATTGAGAAACTTTTGTTATTGACCAAATACTTATTTTCCACCATAATTTGCAAATAAATTCATTAAAAATCCTATAATGTGATTTTCTGGATTTTTTTTCCTCATTTTGTCTGTCATAGTTGACGTGTACCTATGATGAAAATTACAGGCCTCTCTCATCTTTTTAAGTGGGAGAACTTGCACAATTGGTGGCTGACTAAATACTTTTTTTCTTCACTGTATATATACAGTTGAAGTCGGACATTTACATACATTAAACTCAGTTTTTCACCATTCCTGACATTTAAACCTAGTAAAAAAATCCCTGTCTTAGGTCAGTTAGGATCACCACTTTTTAGGAATGTGAAATGTCGGAATAATAGTAGAAAGAATGACTTATTTAAGCTTTTATTTCTTTCATCACATTCCCAGTGGGTAAGAAGTTTACATACACTCAATTAGTATTTGGTAGCATAGCCTTTAAATTGTTTAACTTGGGTCAAATGTTTCGGGTAGCCTTCCACAAGCTTCCCACAATAAGTTGGGTGAATTTTGGCCCATTCCTCCTGACAGAGCTCGTGTAACTGAGTCCGGTTTGTAGGCCTCCTTGCTCGCACACGCTTTTTCAGTTCTGCCCACATATTTTCTATAGGATTGAGGTCAGGGATTTGTGATGGCCACTCCATAACTTGACTTTGTTGTCCTTAAGCCATTTTGCCACAACTTTGGAAGTATGCTTGGGGTCATTGTTCATTTGGAAGACCCATTTGCAACCAAGCTTTAACTTCCTGACTGATGTCTTGAGATGTTGCTTCAATATATCCACATCATTTTCCTTCCTCATGATGCCATCTATTTTGTGAAGTGCACCAGTCCCTCCTGCAGCAAAGCACCCCCACAGCATGATGCTGCCACCACCATGCTTCACGGTTGGGATGGTGTTCTTCGGCACCCCCTTTTTCCTCCAAACATAATGATGGTCATTATGGCCAAACAGTTATATGTTTGTTTCATCAGACCAGAGGACATTGCTCCAAAAAGTCCCCATGTGCAGTTGCATCCTGTAGTCTGGCTTTTTTATGGCGGTTTTGGAGCAGTGGCTTCTTTCTTGCTGAGCGGCCTTTCAGGTTATGTCGATATAGGACTCGTTTTACTGTGGATATAGATACTTTTGTACCTGTTTCCTCCAGCATCTTCACAAGGTCCTTTGCTGTTGTTCTGGGATTGATTTGCAGTTTTCGTACCAAAGAACAGTACGTTCATCTCTAGGAGACAGAACGCGTCTCCTTCCTGAGCGGTATGACGGCTGCGTGGTCCCATGGTGTTTATACTTGCGTACTATTGTTTGTACACATGAAAGTGGTACCTTCAGGCGTTTGGAAATTACACATTTACACATTTTTTGCTGAGGTCTTGGCTGATTTCTTTTTATTTTCCCATGATGTCAAGCAAAGAGGCACTGAGTTTGAAGGTAGGCCTTGAAATACATCCACAGGTACACCTCCAATTGACTCAAATGATGTCATT
The DNA here is from genome assembly GCF_020615455.1 of Coregonus clupeaformis. Lineage (NCBI taxonomy): Eukaryota > Metazoa > Chordata > Actinopteri > Salmoniformes > Salmonidae > Coregonus > Coregonus clupeaformis. The sequence continues at coordinate 233,930 of NW_025534019.1, read as the reverse complement.
TAGCCTATCAGAAGCTTCTAAAGCATTTTCTGGAATTTTCGAAGCTGTTTTTAAAGCACAGTCAACTTAGTGTATGTAAACTTCTGACTAACTAGAATTGTAATACAGTGAATTATAAGTGAAATAATCTGTCTGTAAACAATTGTTGGAAAAAATTACTTGTGTCATGCACAAAGTAGATGTCCTAAGACCAAATAGCTCTCCAAGGATGTCAGGGACAAGATTGTAGACCTACACAAGGCTGGAATGGGCTACAAGACCATCGCCAAGCAGCTTGGTGAGAAGGTGACAACAGTTGGTGCGATTATTCGCATATGGAAGAAACACAAAATAACTGTCAATCTCCATCGTCCTGGGGCTCCATGCAAGATCTCACCTCGTGGAGTTGCAATGATCATGAGAATGGTGAGGAATCAGCTCAGAACTACACGGGAGGATCTTGTCAATGATCTCAAGGCAGCTGGGACCATATTGATCCTCTGTAGCTCAGCTGATAGAGCACAGCGCTTGTAATGCCAAGGTAGTGGGTTCAATCCCCGGGACCACCCATACACAAAAATGTATGCACGCATGACTGTAAGTCGCTTTGGATAAAAGCGTCTGCTAAATGGCATATTTATTTATTTATTATTATAGTCACCAAGAAAACAATTGGTAACACACCACGCCGTGAAGGACTGAAATCCTGCAGTGCCCGCAAGGTCCCCCTGCTCAAGAAAGCACATATACATGCCCGTCTGAAGTTTGCCAATGAACATCTGAATGATTCAGAGGAGAACTGGGTGAAAGTGTTGTGGTCAGATGAGACCAAAATGGAGCTCTTTCGCATCAACTCAACTCGCCGTGTTTGGAGGAATGCTGCCTATGACCCAAAGAACACCATCCCCACCGTCAAACATGGAGGTGGAAACATTATGCTTTGGGGGTGTTTTTCTGCTAAGGGGACAGGACAACTTCACAGCATCAAAGGGACAATGGACGGGGCCATGTCCCGTCAAATCTTGGGTGAGAACCTCCTTCCCTCAGCCAGGGCATTGAAAATGGTTCGTGGATGGGTATTCCAGCATGACAATGACCCTAAAACACACGTTTTTCTTGATTTCTTTGTTGTTATTCTGTCTCTCACTGTTCAAATAAACCTACCATTAAAATTATAGACTGATCATTTCTTTGTCAGTGGGCAAATGTACAAAATCAGCAGGGGATCAAATACTTTTTTCCCTCACTGTATATACCTGAACTCAATTTTGAGTCTCATAGCAAAGGGTCTGAATACTTATGTAAATACATTTGCAAAAAAATCTAAAAACCTGTTTTTACTTTGTCATTATGGGGTATTATGTGTAGCTTGATGAGGAAAAAAAACATATTGAATCCATTTTAGAATAAGGTTGTAAGGTAACAAAATGTGGAAAAAGTCAAGAGGTCTGAATACTTTCCAAAGGCACTGTATCACACATGACACGAGTCACGACCCCACGATTGTTCAAATTACAATAAACATAACATTTATTAACATCATCCAGTAGAACTTTAAAAAGAGTGACCTATCATTTGAGCTTTGGAAACAAGTGCTTTCATAAATGCATGCGCTGGCCTCATTTCACAGGAGCTAAAATAAGCTTTCTCTCAATGAACCAGCCTTAACGAAATTTGTTTATTTACATATCAAATTTGATTTTCCAAAATCATTTTGTGGGTTCTTTCTAATGCTGTGGTGCTGAATCACAGCGGGAATAGGGAGTGGGGCGGGCCGGCGCTGTTGTTCGTAGACAGCCATGTTTTGTTATTTATTAGGCCTATTTCAAATGTTCATGCCTAGGCTAAATTAAAAGAGAGCACTAGATTGTATTTGAAAACTGATGATTTTTGTTATTTATTAATTAAAATGTTCATGCTTGCAGCCTATAAGACGTGTCGTTCGCAAATTATGTTATACAAATATTATATTTTGAAGCTGTGTTTTATTACTGTGTAGGTGACTTGTTCTTGTAGGCTAAGTGTTTTTTGCTTCTTTTAAATGAGGGGATGAAGACACAACAGGCAATGATTTGCTTTTCAATAAAACCTGTCAAGTTGGTATAAGAACATTGTTCTACTTTATTTTATTACAACTTTACAGGCTAATTTCTATTCTGTTATGATGATTTACAATAATCGAAATGTGATTTTGAGCACTGTGGGTGAACGCCCTAATGCGTTACGCATCCAATGCATATGGTTGTCCGGTAAATTTCTCAAATGTCTGGTCAATGAAAATCTTGCCGGTCACATTGTCTGGCGCCACATTTTCCTAACGGAAACCCTGTTGTGGATATCCTGTACGTGGTTCACGAGGCTTCTCCACTTGGCCTCCATCACATCCGGATTTCCATTTGGTGTTGAAGCCGCCGTTCACTACAGCTGATTCACTATAAGAGCCTCAGGTCTTAGCACCTTGACAAGGCATGAAGTTTCTTCCCAGGCCTGTTTTGGAGGCAAAATAATACTTGGACACTACACAATCTCTGACACTAAGTCATGTGTTCATTCTCATATGAATTCAGCACACAATTAAACATGCCTTTAACATACCTTTGCAACAGTGCCCTTCAATCATAGAAATGTGTTGTTCGATGGGGATACAATGTCTCTCTCACCCACTTGGCTACCTGGAGAAGGGGGGAAATTACAGTATTAGGCAATTTTATTTTATATTCTGATAGTGCTGGGAGGGATTTGACAGTAATTACTTTTGCATCACACAGTCACCCAAAATACATTTCAAATATATTTGTAGATTTAAAAAAAAATTGGATACATGTGAAATGTTTAAAATTGGCCAAATAATGTATTAAAATATATATATTTTATACATTTTAAATAGATTCCAACATATATTACGGAATATATTTTAAATGTACACTACCGTTCAAAAGTTTGGGGTCACTTAGAAATGTCCTTGTTTTCGAAAGAAAAGCAATTTTTTTGTCCATTTTAATGGAGGTGACCTAACATGTCACTTTAGGAAGTGCTCATTTAGTAATGTGGGGTGTTTGAGCTCGGCTCCCAGTGAGTCAGTGGCTATCCATTACTGGCATCAATCAATCAAGTTTGGATGCACATAGTACATCAAGAATGGTGGTGACATCCACCTGTTGCTTGAGAGATGTGGGAAGTGTCTGCCAAACATGCAGACAAGGGGAGGGGTGGGAGAGGGGGACAAGGGGAGGGGTGGGAGAGGTGGGAAAGGGGGACAAGGGGAGTGTTGGGAGAGGTAGAAAGGGGGAGGGGTGGGAGAGGGGGACAAGGGGAGGGGTGGGAGAGGTGGGAGAGGGAGAGGTGGGAGAGGGGGACAAGGGGAGTGTTGGGAGAGGGAGAAAGGGGGAGGGGTGGGACAGGGGGAAAAGGGGAGGGGTGGGACAGGGAGAAAGGGGGGAGGGAGAGGGGGACAAGGGGAGGGGTGGAAGAGGGGGACAAGGGCAGTTATTCACACAGACCATGATCCAAGTAGAGGAGAGAGAGAAGTGAGATGGAGAGGCAATGAGAGAGGGAATGAGAGAGAGAGAAGAGAAAGATGGAAAACAGTGAAAAGTCTCTGACTGTTGAAGGCCCATGGTGTCATCTTTTTTAACCTGTGCAGCAATACAATTATTTACCCAAAATTACACCAGGCTTTCAGTGCAGCACATAGCCTTCCATAGAGGCCTGTTAAGATACTTGTTATTCACCTGCTCAATTCTAGCAGCGATAATTTTTTAAATTCCTTAACAACAACAATAAAGCTGCCAGGATCAATCAAATTTTGTTGGGCATGGTTGAGTTTGCTATTGTTTTCCTCATTCCACTGGTGCAGATGGGGTATTGATCTGCTGTGGACAGTGTGTATGTGTGGATTTCATCTTCAAACACTATTGATCCACATTGGGAAGAGAGCAAGGGTGAGGCCAGGGGGAGAACCATATCAGTCCTATAACTACTCCCCTTGAGTCCGGCTCTCAATTTGTCTCTCTCTCTGTGTACTTTTCGTCATTGAGAAAATGTGTCAATAATTTGTAAAGCTGACTTATCATTGTTTATCCATTCCAGCAAGTAAATAAAAGGGATTCTGTGTGATCATTCATCTGGCTTTAACCTGAAGTGAGAATCAACAAAGCGAGAGATCCAAGTACTGCTTAATGTAATACACAAACATCTCCAATTCAGTGAGCTCTTGGTGAGCAGTCATGCATAGTATACACACCCACACAATTGCACAACCACACACAGGCTCAGAGAGTTCCCCAAGGCTAACATAGGAGCTTTCAGCAAACTGGTGAATCTCTTACATAACAATAAAGAGGTCAGTGAAAATTCTCCATGTGTTGCTTTACAGTTCATCTTGTAGACCGTTTTGGTGGTTGTGGAACGACTAGCAGTGCATTTAATTAATGGAGGTGATCATGTAAATCAATGGCTCTTGATAATTCCCCACAGGGGGAAAGGTCTCCAGAGTATAACATCAACTAAGTAACTCCATGGCAGAGAGGTCTCCTTCGTTAAATTAACTTTTAATGTAATTTTTCAATTTTTGTAAGTAATTAAATTAGGAACTACAGTAAAATGGATGTTAATTTACAGTGTCTGAACTAGTATGACCGAGCATGTTAATTGTGAATATTAAATAAATTCCCTGAAAATTACACATTTCTGTTGTAAAATAAAGGGCAAGAACTCTCATGTCTTGACAGATGTCTAAATGGTTTATAGTCATTTGTATTTTTATTTGTTCATCAAAAGGTAATTACAGGTCATATTTCCTGTTCTGTTGACCTGACTGCTAAGCTATATATAATTGTTTTAAGAAGATGATACAAAGGATCATTTTCCTATTTTATTTAGAATTTGTATATCCCTTGAAGTATATAAAAAAAATGAACATATATTATTTGGCCTTAAAAAATATATATTATCTAAAGGAAGTTTGTTCTGAAGTGTCTATCCTATATCTGAGAGATATAAGAAAGATCAGGAAACATTTGCAATTTTTTGACATGTATTAAACCCCTTATTTTTGTCACTAAACAGTCTCCATAAACGGTGCATTCGGAAAATATTCAGACACCTTGACTTTTTCCACAATTTGTTACGTTAAAGCCTTATTCTAAAATGGTTTCAAATTGTTATTTTTGATGCAGTATTTGCAGCATACTGCAGTTATACTGCAGTGTACTGCAGTTATACTGAACTCTGACTGCAATCTTTTTACGTAAGGGATAGACAAAATATATTTTTATGATGCATTGGACGATGTTCAATTAATTCAAACAAAATGTATAAACAAAATCATTCAATGTGAAAGTTGATAGGCTATGCGCAGCACTTCGTTCAGTTTATCAAATCAGTTATTGTTTTCTTGCTCAAACCATGAGCAACACCTGTCAAACTCAGAAATGTATCTCAAAACACAGCGTTGTCGATTCGCACGGGACTAGTATTATCAGAGGACTTTGGTAGGTTATTCTGGCTGGAATTGTTACTCTCCTAACGTGTAAAAATGACATGGCAGATTCGGACGTTACTAAAATTACAGATGTGGTGTTTTGTGCTCATGCACATAATTATATTACCCGACCCCAGTAAAAGTAATCCCGTCCGAATAGGGCTTAAGTAACAATAAAAACATCCCCTTCAAAATACATCACTTTTAAGATAGAGATACAGTGGGGGAAAAAAGTATTTAGTCAGCCACCAATTGTGCAAGTTCTCCCACTTAAAAAGATGAGAGAGGCCTGTAATTTTCATCATAGGTACACGTCAACTATGACAGACAAAATGAGAAAAGAAAATCCAGAAAATCACATTGTAGGATTTTTAATGAATTTATTTGCAAATTATGGTGGAAAATAAGTATTTGGTCAATAACAAAAGTTTCTCAATACTTTGTTATATACCCTTTGTTGGCAATGACACAGGTCAAACGTTTTCTGTAAGTCTTCACAAGGTTTTCACACACTGTTGCTGGTATTTTGGCCCATTCCTCCATGCAGATCTCCTCTAGAGCAGTGATGTTTTGGGGGCTGTCGCTGGGCAACACAGACTTTCAACTCCCTCCAAAGATTTTCTATGGGGTTGAGATCTGGAGACTGGCTAGGCCACTCCAGGACCTTGAAATGCTTCTTACGAAGCCACTCCTTCGTTGCCCGGGCGGTGTGTTTCGGATCATTGTCATGCTGAAAGACCCAGCCACATTTCATCTTTAATGCCCTTGCTGATGGAAGGAGTTTTTCCCTCAAAATCTCACGATACTTGGCCCCATTCATTCTTTCCTTTACACGGATCAGTCGTCCTGGTCCCTTTGCAGAAAAACAGCCCCAAAGCATGATGTTTCCACATCCAATGCTTCACAGTAGGTATGGTGTTCTTTGGATGCAACTCAGCATTCTTTGTCCTCCAAACACGACGAGTTGAGTTTTTACCAAAAAGTTCTATTTTGGTTACATCTGACCATATGACATTCTCCCAATCCTCTTCTGGATCATCCAAATGCACTCTAGCAAACTTCAGACGGGCCTGGACATGTACTGGCTTAAGCAGGGGGACACGTCTGCACTGCAGGATTTGAGTCCCTGGCGGCGTAGTGTGTTACTGATGGTAGGCTTTGTTACTTTGGTCCCAGCTCTCTGCAGGTCATTCACTAGGTCCCCCCGTGTGGTTCTGGGATTTTTGCTCACCGTTCTTCTGATCATTTTGACCCCACGGGGTGAGATCTTGCTTGGAGCCCCAGATCGAGGGAGATTATCAGTGGTCTTGTATGTCTTCCATTTCCTAACAATTGCTCCCACAGTTGATTTCTTCAAACCAAGCTGCTTACCTATTGCAGATTCAGTCTTCCCAGCATGGTGCAGGTCTACAATTTTGTTTCTGGTGTCCTTTGACAGCTCTTTGGTCTTGGCCATAGTGGAGTTTGGAGTGTGACTGTTTGAGGTTGTGGACAGGTGTCTTTTATACTGATAACAAGTTCAAACAGGTGCCATTAATACAGGTAACGAGTGGAGGACAGAGGAGCCTCTTAAAGAAGAAGTTACAGGTCTGTGAGAGCCAGAAATCTTGCTTGTTTGTAGGTGACCAAATACTTATTTTCCACCATAATTTGCAAATAAATTCATTAAAAATCCTACAATGTGATTTTCTGGATTTTTTTTCCTCAATTTGTCTGTCATAGTTGACGTATACCTATGATGAAAATTACAGGCCTCTCTCATATTTTTAAGTGGGAGAACTTGCACAATTGGTGGCTGACTAAATACTTTTTTTCCCCACTGTATCTGTTTTTTTGTCCACGGGACTCGTCTGAAGTCGGTAACGCTGATATTCCAACTTCTGTCTTTAGCGTCTGAACCGTTTGGGCTACAAACTAATATGACAATGTGGAAAGAGGAGACTCTCATGAACTCGATGGTGTTCTCCGCTTTGTGTAAAAAACTAACAAAAAATATTTCCTTTCTTATATCTCCTAAACCCTTCAAAACCTTATTCCTTCCCTTACAAAAAAAGATTGCAGTTTTGAAACTGCAATAAAAGTTCAGTAACTACAGTCCACTGTGGTATTTTGGAAGCAGTAATTGCAGAATAACTAGTTCTGCAGTAATAAAAACTGTTTTATTTTGGATGCAGTATTTGTAGCGTACTGCAGTTATACTGCACTCGTAAGGGTTATGATTTATATTTTGACTGTCTTTTTTGTCAAAGGACTCTCAGACCATGAGAAACAAGATTCTCTGGTCTGATGAAACCGAGTTTGAACTCTTTGGCCTGAATGCCAAGCGTCATGTCTGGAGGAAACCTGGCACCATCCCTATTGTGAAGCATTGTGTTGGCAGCATCATGCTGTGGGGATGATTGTCAGCGGCAGGGACTGGGAGACTAGTCAGGATCGAGGGAAAGATGAACGGAGCAAAGTACATAGAGATCCATGATGAAAACCTGCTCCAGAGTGCTCAGAACCTCAGACTGGGGCGAAGGTTCACCTTCCAAAAGGACAACGACCATAAGCACACAGCCAAGACAACGCAGGAGTGGCTTCGGGACAAGTCTCTGAATGTCCTTGAGTGGGCCAGCCAGAGCCCGGACATGAACCCGATCGAACATCTCTGGAGAGACTTGAAAATAGTTGTGCAGCGACACTCTCCATCCAACCTGACAGAGCTTGAGAGGATCTGCAGAGAAGAATGGAAGAAACTCCCCAAATACAGGTCTCCCAAGTAATTCAGTTTTTCTTTTAAAATAAATGTTTAAAACTTTTTTTTTTATACAAAAGTTTTTGCGTCGTCATTATGGGGTATTGTGTGTAGATTGATTAGGGGGAAAAAATAATTGAATACATTTTGTAATAAGTCTTTAATGTAACAAAATGTGGAAAAAGTCAAGGGGTATGAATACTTTCCGAATGTGTAAAAGCACAACCAAATTGCGATGGATAAACAATGTCTGATTTTTGGTTTAGCTGTCACCCAAATGTCAATCACTGCACTTTCAACCATTTTAAAACACAGCAAAGTTCAAATTGTAATACAATCTCAGATATTTAGTGAAATTTTGTTACAATGATGATATAATCCCTTAGTTGAAATTTCACCCTCAAAACAACAGTTCACGCTGATTACTGTTTTTGAAATCCAATATATTTTCCACGTAGATTCCATGTGACAATACGTTGACAAATTACGTTGAAACAACGTTGATTCATCCAGTTTGTGCCCAGTGTGGAGTTTAATTCATTATCTTATCCTGCTCTGAAGGTCAGCCAGTAAACTTTCCATCTTATTGTCAAGAAAAAGACCCAGCAGAGAGAGATGAGGCGGAAAAACATTTCCACTTTCCCAAGCTACCTCACTGGAAGTCCAACGAGTTCTACAGGCCGCTGCTGGGACCAATACGGCATCACTCAGATACTGATCCAGTTGCTATCTCTCTCTCTTTCTCTCTATATATGTATTTCTCTCCTCTCTCTGTCTCTCTGTCTCACTTCCTCTCTTTTTCTCCCTTTCTCCCTTTCTCTCTCTCTCTCTCGCTCTTTTCACTCTCTCCCTCTCCACTAACCCCTCGTTCCCGTCTCGCTCCCTCCCTCCTGTCTTTGTGAGAAGTCCTGGTTGCACAGCAGTGTGGACTCCACATTTTCAACAACACAATGCTGCCAGACTGATTTACTTCAGTATTGCATTGCCAGGAGATATACTGAGGATTGTTGTTGTTGTAAGACCATGATTGTAAGGTCTTGGGATTATTGTTGTAAACCACGATTGTAAAGCCTTGAAGTTTGATGTTGTAAGGACATGAGTTTCAGGAAACTTAGCACTGAGTGCAGTGTCCTCGATCTTCAGAGCTATATGTACAATTAACCAAATAAAAGTGGTGTGAATACAAATCCAGGGAAAGTTTGAATGAAATGAGAGTGTCCAAACCTTGGCAACACACAAAATAAAAGCTGTAGGGATTGGTGTAGGTGGAGTCTCTTGACTTTTTCGTTCAACTCTAATGTAATGTTATAAGAGGATGTTTTGGATTTAGAAATAATGAATAGTCATAGAGAGTTCACAGAGTTGAGAGGGATTTGTCTATGTTTCGCTTTGTTTAAGTTCGATCTGTGGGCTTTTTATCCGGCTTGCTGAGGGCTAGCTCTTCAGTGTCCTCACAGGTGTCTGGCCATTAGGATAATCTATTGATTTAATGGTAATTACGCATTACTCACAGTCGCACCTGGACCAGTGCTGCACATCAGGGGACTTTCCTCCACTCCACTCAAAATCAATGGCTTCTCCATCGAGGTGGAGAAATAACAATACATATAGTACATGATACATGTAATATTAACCAGGTGTTCTCAGGGCTCCCTATCTGTGCTGCCCACAAAATGTAAGAATTGTTTAGAAGACCCCATTCAATATGTATGTAACAGGGTTCTCAAGGTGGGCCTGGACAGGGAGATCCATCACTGCAGTGTAAAAAGCAGAAATATTATTAAAGGATTAATATTTAGTATGGTAATGGGGTCTTCTAAACAATTTTTACATTTTGTCATCTTCAATGATGCATGCCATCAAATACGTGGTCCTCTGTAGCTCAGCTGGTAGAGCACGGCGCTTGTAACGCCAAGGTAGTGGGTTCGATCCCCGGGACCACCCATACACAAAAAAAAAAATGTATGCACGCATGACTGTAAGTCGCTTTGGATAAAAGCGTCTGCTAAATGGCATATTTATTATTTATTTTATTACATACAGTACCAGTCAAAAGTTTGGACACACCTACTCATTCCAGGGTTTTTCTTTATTTTTACAATTTTCTACATTGTATAATAATAGTGAAGACATCAGAACTATGAAATAACACATATGGAATTGTCGTGACGTGACTTACTTTAATGTATGACTGTTATTTATCGAATCACCTAACTATGTTTAATTGTCACTCGATTCAATTAATCATGTAACAATTAACTCATTAGGAATTTGGGGTACCACTGAAGAAGTTGTTTAACGAGTTACCATCTCCGGGGTACCACTGAAGAAGTTGTTTAACGAGTTACCATCTCCCGAATTAAACTCTTAGAAAATATATGTTATATATCAATAGCAATTTTATTAAATAATTAACTCTTCTCAGTCTCATTCTGATCGTTGCATAATCCTTGAAACTGCAAGAACCCTAACCTTATTGATGAATCAGCAATACACAAATTGGCTTAATTATTTATTTACTAACTAACTAAATAATAACACAGTGTCACGCCCTGACTTATGGAACTCTTGTATGTTGAGTCAGGGTGTGGAGATCTATGTTATTATTTCTATGTTTACATTCTAGGTATTGTGTTTCTATGTTTGACCGGGTGTGATTCCCAATCAAAGGCAGCTGTCGCTCGTTGTCTCTGATTGGGGATCATACTTTAGTAGCCTGTTTGCAATCATTAGTTGTGGGATCTTGTTCCGTGTATAGGCTTGTATGGTGTTTAGCCTGAGGACTTCACGTTATGTTGTTTTGTTGTTTTTGTTCGTGTGTTTATTTTATAAAATAAACATGTATGCATTTCACGCTGCGCCTTGGTCTGACCCGTCCTTCAACGACTGTGACACACAGAATACAAACACACACACACAGGTTATTGATTACTAACGTAATACATTGAGAACAGGACCCTATTGGACTGGACTAACAATAGCATGAATGCTTGGGTAGAAGGAGGGGTCAGAATGGAAGGGAGAGAGAGAGATTCAAACTATCGTAGTTACTCTGGAAACGACGCTCACAGTAATCATAATACTTATGCACCCTAATAATCGCTCACTCGGATTAGAAATGCAACATGTATTTACGTGTTTCTGTCCTCGATAGTTGAGTTGATGATGTAGGACTCTGGTTTGGCCACCAGAGATCCCAATTTCCTTGGTAGAGTTTCTTGTAGTAGTTGTGGTTAGAATGGATACTTCAGATGTACCAGCGGTTGTCTGAGAGTGATTGTCCTCTCCTCTCGTGTATTTAGTGAAAGTTCTCTATACGACTATACAGTTGAAGTCGGAAGTTTACATACACCTTAGACAAATACATTTAAACTCAGTTTTTCACAATTCCTGACATTTAATCCTTGTAAAAAATCCCTGTTTTAGGTCAGTTAGGATCACCACTTTATTTTAAGAATGTGAAATGTCAGAATAATAGTAGAGAGAATGATTTGTTTCAGCTTTAATTTCTTTCATCACATTCCAAGTGGGTCAGAAGTTTACATACACTCAATTAGTATTTGGTAGCATTGCCTTTAAATTGTTTAACTTGGGTCAAACGTTTTGCGTAGCCTTCCACAAGCTTCCCACAATAAGTTGCGTGAATTTTGGCCCATTCCTCCTGACAGAGCTGGTGTAACTGAGTCAGGTTTGTAGGCCTCCTTGCTCGCATACGCTTTTTCAGTTCTGCCCAAACATTTTCTATAGGGTTGAGGTCAGGGCTTTGTGATGGCCACTCCAATACCTTGACTTTGTTGTCCTTAAGCCATTTTGCCACAACTTTGGAAGTATGCTTGGGGTCATCGTCTATTTGGAAGACCATTTGCGACCAAGCTTTAACTTCCTGACTGATGTCTTGAGATGTTGCTTCAATATATCCACATAATTTTCCTTCCTCATGATGCCATCTATTTTATGAAGTGCACCAGTCCCTCCTGCAGCAAAGCACCCCCACAGCATGATACTGCCACCCCCGTGCCTCACGGTTGGGATGGTGTTCTTCGGCTTGCATACCGCCCCATTTTTTCCTCCAAACATAACGATGGTCCTATGGCCAAACAGTTCTATTTTTGTTTCATCAGACCAGAGGACATTTCTCCAAAAAGTATGATCTTTGTCCCCATGTGCAGTTGCAAACCGTAGGCTTCCATAGGCTTTTTTATGGCGGTTTTGGAGCAGTGGCTTCTTCCTTGCTGAGCGGCCTTTCAGGTTATGTCGATATAGGACTCGTTTTACTTTGGATATAGATACTTTTGTACCTGTTTCCTCCAGCATCTTCACAAGGTCCTTTGCTATTGTTCTGGGATTGATTTGCACTTTTCGCACCAAAGTACGTTCATCTCTAGGAGACAGAACACATCTCCTTCCTGAGCGGTATGACAGCTGCATGGTCCCATGGTGTTTATACTTGTGTACTATTGTTTGTACAGATGAACGTGGTACCTTCAGGCGTTTGGAAATTGCTCCCAAGGATGAATCAGACTTGTGGAGGTCTGCAATTTGGCTGATTTCTTTTGATGTTCCCATGATGTCAAGCAAAGAGGCACTGAGTTTGAAGGTAGGCCTTGAAATACATCCACATGTACACCTCCAATACACTCAAATGATGTCATTTAGCCTATCAGAAGCTTCTAAAGCCATGAGATCATTTTCTGGAATTTTCCAAGCTGTTTAAAGGCACAGTCAACTTAGTGTATGTAAACTTCTGACCCACTGGAATTGTGATACAGTGTATTTTAAATAAAATAATCTGTTTGCAAACAATTGTTGGAAAAATTACTCGTGTCATGCACAATGTAGATGTCCTAACCGACTTGCCAAAACTAGTTTGTTAACAAGAAATTTGTGGAGTGGTTGAAAAACAAGTTTTAATGACTCCAACCAAAGTGTATGTAAACTTCCGACTTCAACTGTACATGCCAGCTGCAGTCTGAAATGATAAGGTCTAGAGCATTGTCTTCTTCTTCACCTCGTGTAGAGGTTGAGAGTTTCAGAGTTTCTCACTTTCAAATGTGTAGACTAACATTTCACGTTTTCTGGTCTTTCTGGTCGAACCATTTTGTAACATGTAGCTTTAGCTTCACGCTTCTTGGTCTTGTAGAAATTCAACCATTTGCAACATCCGGCTTATACCGTAGTATGCTTGGTCTTCCTTTGGTAATGGAGTTGTAGTTTTAAACCATTTTGTAACGTTTAGCTCACGCTTCACGTCTAGTGTTCTTGTAGAGTGTCAACCATTTTAAGCCGTGGGCTTCCTGGTTTGGTAGAAATTCAACCATTTGCTAAGTTTAGCTCACGCTTCAAGTCTGCTGGTCTAATGTTAAAATGTTTTTCAAGGATTTTTATGCACTCGGGGTAAAATGGGCATTCCATCTTGTTTGTGCTCATCTGGGCGTGGCTACTGACTGAGAACAAATCAATATGGAAAACAATAATCTCATCTAGAATGCTAAAATCACATTGGCATCTTCACAAAAGTATTATTATACTTAATCATTTGTTTTATACAACAATAAGATGTAAACCTCATAATTGGGAAGTGTACACCCCCAGAGAAACAGTTATGTTGTTCCACCGTCTTTAATGACATCGCAAAATAGTAATGAATTTGACATGATTGTTCTTTAAGTCCTTACCGACCATTTCCCACATTATTTTAAGTAGGAATAATGTTTCATTATCCACTTTTGGATGTTGGAGTCTTGGCGGGAAGACTTCCTGTGTCTACAAAGGGGTCCTTTCTCCCAATACTTCATGGCAAGGAAGAGCAAGTCTGCACAGTATTTACGACCGGTCATAAAACTGGCCCCCAGGAAAGGGGGTGTTCAAACCTTTGCCTGGCCGGCATGTTTGATCCTCAACCCATGAGGGCAAGTCATGACAGAATCATGTAGTCACCAAAAAAGTGTTAAATAAATCAAAATATATTTGATATTTGATATTATTCAATGTAGCCACCCTTTGCCTTGATGACAGCTTTGAACACTCTTGGCATTCTCTCAACCAGCTTCATGATGTAGTCACCTGGAATACATTTTAATTAACAGGTGTGCCTTGTTAATTTGTGGAATTACTTTCCTTCTTAATGCGTTTGAGCCATTCAGTTGTGTTGTGACTGTCACGAACGTTAGACGGAGTAGACCAATGCGCAGCGTTAGTTGCAAACATACTTAAACTTTATTATCTTCAGTGATAATATGAACAACAAAACAACAAAACGAAACGTGCAGTCCTACGGTTTAACACAACCAACAAGGAACAAACCAAACGGAAACAAGATCCCACAAACATTATGGGAAAACAGACTGTTTAAATATGGTTCCCAATCAGAGACAACCAGCAACAGCTGACACTCGTTGCCTCTGATTGAGAACCACACTAGCCAACATAGAAATAGAACACATAGAACTAAAACACAGAAAACACAAACACATAGAATCTACACACCCTGGCTCAACATATAGAGTCCCCAGAGCCAGGGTGTGACAGTACCCCCCCAAAGGCTCGGACTGCGACCGTGCCTCAACATAACCCAAACAGGGGAGGGCTGGGTGGGCATTCCTCCTCGGAGGTGGTTCCGGCTCCGGGCTTGCCCACCACCCTCCAAAACTCCCCCCGTAGCGCCCCTGGTCCGGTCTGGCCCCGCTGGCTGGAGCTGGACTGGACATCGTAGGAGCGGATTGCTTAAGCTCCGGTGTGGAGCAGCTGACCGGTACCTGACCAGGCCCCGGTGACCCAGGCACGGGTTGTGCCGAACTGACGACGCACACCCCTGGCTTGGTGCGTGGAGCAGGAACGGGCCGGACCGGACTGACGATGCGCACCCCTGGCTTGGTGCGTGGAGCAGCAACGGGCCGGACCGGGCTGACGATGCGCACCCCTGGCTTGGTGCGTGGAGCAGGAACGGGCGGACCGGGCTGACGATGCGCACCCCTGGCTTGGTGCGTGGGCCGGAACGGGCCGTGCCGGGCTGACAAAGCGCACCCCTGGCTTGGTGCGTGGAGCAGGAACGGGCCGGACCGGGCTGACGATGCGCACCCCTGGCTTGGTGCGTGGAGCAGGAACGGGCCGGACCAGGCCGACGATGCGCACCCCTGGCTTGGTGCGTGGAGCAGGCACGGGCTGGACCGGGCTGACGACTCGCACCCCTGGCTTGGTGCGAGTGGCAGGAACAGGCCGGGCCGGGCTGGCGACGCGCACCGTAGCTTTGGTGCGAGTGGCAGGAACAGGCCGGCCGGACTGGCGACGCGCACCGTAGACTTGGTGCGAGTGGCAGGAACAGGCCGGGCCGGGCTGGCGACGCGCACCGTAGGCTTGGTGCGAGGGGCAGGAACAGGCCGGGCCGGGCTGGCGACGCGCACCGTAGGCTCGGTGCGAGGGGCAGGAACAGGCCGGGCTGGGCTGGCGACGCGCACCGTAGGCTCGGTGCGAGTGGCAGGAACAGGCCGGGCCGGGCTGGCGACGCGCACCGTAGGCTTGGTGCGAGTGGCAGGAACAGGCCGGGCTGGGCTGGCGACGCGCACCGTAGGCTCGGTGCGAGTGGCAGGAACAGGCCGGGCCGGGCTGGCGACGCGCACCGTAGGCTCGGTGCGAGTGGCAGGAACAGGCCGGGCCGGGCTGGCGACGCGCACCGTAGGCTCGGTGCGAGTGGCAGGAACAGGCCGGGCCGGGCTGGCGACGCGCACCGTAGGCTCGGTGCGAGTGGCAGGAACAGGCCGGGCCGGGCTGGCGACGCGCACCGCAGGCTCGGTGCGAGGAGCAGGAACAGGCCGGGCCGGGCTGGCGACGCGCACCGTAGGCTTGGTGCGAGGGGCAGGAACAGGCCGGGCCGGGCTGGCGACGCGCACCGTAGGCTTGGTGCGAGGGGCAGGAACAGGCCGGGCTGGGCTGGCGACGCGCACCGTAGGCTTGGTGCGAGGAGCAGGAACAGGCCGGGCCGGGCTGGCGACGCACACCGTAGGCTTGGTGCGAGGAGCAGGAACAGGCCGGACCGGGCTGGCGACGCACACCGTAGGCTTGGTGCGAGGAGCAGGAACAGGCCAGGCCGGGCCGGGCTGGTGACGCGCACCATCCACTTAGTGCGGGGAGCAGGAACGGGCCGGACCGGACTGGTGACGTACACCACTTGCTTGGTGTGAGGAGCGGGACTGGGTTTCGTCATAACCCTCCGCTCCCTCAGCTGCCTACCGAGTTCCTCTCGCCGTGCCTCAATTCTCACCTTCTCCCTTATCGCCTCCAATAGCTCCACCCTCTGCACCACTAACTCCTGCTCCCTCTGCGCCAATAGCCCCCTTAACCTGGTGGCCTCCTCACCTAACCTCCTACTACGCCCTGTAGCTGCCTCCTGCTGCCCCGTCGCCCATGCCGTATGCCCCCCCCTAAAAATGTTTTGGGGTTGCCTCTCGTCCGTCCGACGACGACACTGTTGACGCTGTTGCTCCTCTCTCCGTCGCGCCTCTACCGTCTCACTCCATGGATGGCGATCCATCCCGGCCTGGATTTCCTCCCAGGTCCAGGACCCCTGCCCGTCCAATATTTGCTCCCACGTCCAGGCTGCCTGCTCCTGGACACGCTGCTTGGTCCTGGTATGGTGGGATCTTCTGTCACGAACGTTAGACGGAGTAGACCAATGCGCAGCGTTAGTTGCAAACATACTTAAACTTTATTATCTTCAGTGATAATATGAACAACAAAACAACAAAACGAAACGTGCAGTCCTACGGTTTAACACAACCAACAAGGAACAAACTAAACGGAAACAAGATCCCACAAACACTATGGGAAAACAGACTGTTTAAATATGGTTCCCAATCAGAGACAACCAGCAACAGCTGACACTCGTTGCCTCTGATTGAGAACCACACTAGCCAACATATAAATAGAACACGTAGAACTAAAACACAGAAAACACAAACACATAGAATCTACACACCCTGGCTCAACATATAGAGTCCCCAGAGCCAGGGTGTGACAGTGACAAGGTAGAGGTGGTATAGAGAAGATAGCCCTATTTGGTAAAAGATCAAGTCCATATTATGGCGAGAACAAATAAGCAAAGAAAAACGACAGTCCATCATTACTTTAAGACACGTCAGTCAATCCGGAACATTTCAAAAACTTTGAAAGTTTCAAGTGCAGTCGCAAAAACCATCAAGCGCTATGATGAAACTGGCTCTCATGAGGACAGACACAGGAAATTTAGACCCAGAGTTACCTCTGCTGCAGAGGATAAGTTCATTAGAGTTACCAGCCTCAGAAATTGCAGCCCAAAAAAATGCTTCACAGAGTTCAAGGCACACTTAACCAGCATGGTTACCCAGCATTCTGCAGCGATATGCCATCCCATCTGGTTTACCCTAAGTGGGACTATTATTTGTATTTCAACAGGACAATGACCCAACACACCTCCAGGCTGTGTAAGGGCTATTTGACCAAGAAGGAGAGTGATGGTGTGCTGCATCAGATGACCTGGCCTCCACAATCACCTGACCTCAACACAATTGAGATGGTTTGGGATGAGTTGGACTGCAGATTGAAGGAAAAGCAGCCAACAAGTGCTCAGCATAAGTGGGAACTCCTTCAAGTCTGTTGGAAAAGTATTCCAGGTGAAGCTGGTTGAGAGATTGCCAAGAGTGTGCAAAGCTGTCATCAAGGCAAAGGGTGGCTACTTATAAATATATTTTGATTTGTTTAACACTTTTTTTGGTTACTACATTATTCCATATGTGTTATTTCATAGTTTTGATGTCTTCACTATTATTCAACAATGTAGAAAATATTAAAAATAAAGAAAAACCCTTGAATGAGTAGGTGTGTCCAAACTTTTGACTGGTACTGTAGGAGAAGCGTTTCGCCACCCAATTCACTAAAGTCCTGAATTTTTAGGCCTTGTGTTCACAAGCAAATCTTTTTTAACCCTTTCTCATATTGATGCTTATAGTCCCATACCTGACACTAATGGATTTGTAATAACATGTTCATATGATATATTATTATTTTTTAAAGACATTGAGTATGGTTGAATTGAATATAGCAATTGCAATCCATCAATAGACATGCATACGTGGATGTCACAACTGTGTGGGGAACATAAATCACACTATCCCTAAGGCTACATTCATGCACCCTAAATCAAAGTGCATAATCATTGCAAGCTTGATAAACAAAATCAGTGAAACAAAGACACGCATTCTAAGAAAAATGAATAGATGTACATAGACAGCCGCGAGCACACACACATATACACACACACACAAAGTACAAAATAGTTCAATTTGAAAAACACTCCAATGACAGGCACTCAAGAAATTGAATGAGAGTGGTGGAGAGAGACAGACGGGTAAAGGAAGAGGAGGAGGAGGTTGAGGAGGAGGGCAGAAGTAACCTAAGATGCTGTTTATAGGTACACCTTTACAACTGAGGGTCTGTGATATTGTCCTGGCCCTAAATTAACCTGGGCCATATCTCTGGGAGGGGCCTGTCATGCCAAATAGTGTCCCCTGCCAAAAAGTGTCCCCCCCCCCCTGCATCACAATGGGTTTCGAGAAACTATTAGCGTCCGTTGCTATATCAAAGGTGTGATGAGCTAATGCCTCAAATTTTGGAGCTCATTACAGCCAAAATGACATTATATTCATCCCTGCTTTGTAAACAATGCTTATTTCTGCGACAATTTCGATGATTAAGATGAAAACATTACTTTGAACTACTTTTGGTTACCTTAACATTTCAACAACATTAAAAGTAATGTCATAAACTGTTGTTAGTTTTCGAAATAGCAAAGAAAATGTGTAAACTGAACATTAACTTACCTTTCAGAGCGCAAAGTGAGCTCTCATGAAGCTATTAACACTTCTTTAATGTGCAAATCAGTTCAGATCATACACTGGCTCCTCTGGCTGGCATATTTTCATTTTGAGCTTCCTTTGTCTTGTCTTACTGAATTATGATTATTTTTCCCTACCTCCCTACCTCCACCACATGGCATAGGCATAGGCATAGCTCACTTTAATAATGTTTACATATCTTGCATTACTCATGCTGTACTTCGCTCCGCAGGTAATAGGACACACATTACATTACAATGGACCGATTTGATTAGTGTAATGTTAGCTAGCTACATAGTTGTCTTTGTATCAAAGATAAAGGTGTAGTATAGAGAAACTATCGAGGTTAGCTAGCCAGCTACATTCGTTCGCAGCGACGCCGTTTTTTCAAACAATGTCAACACCGCAGCCATTGCTAGCTAGCCAACACTACCAGCTAGCAGTACTGTAGCAACTAAATACAATATCATTTTAGTCAATGAGAATTTTGCAACGTAAAGCTTCACTTTCTGAACATTTGAGATGTGTAGTCCACTTGTGTAGCTAGCCTGACTGACTTTGTGCTAGCTAGCCAATGTTTAATTATTTCTGCGTTATGAAAGGAACTAGACACGGACACGAATGATCTGTTTAGTGTGTTAACATACTATTGGTAGTTTGTTGTAACCAAGTATTGGTGCTAAACCGTGTGTTATTGGATGCTAGCATGCTAGTTAGCTATGGCGTCATAGGATACGGTGCCCTGGGTGGTTTTCACAGAAGAATACTGTACCAAGTTAGCTAGCTGAGTAAACTAAGTTAGAGTCTATTCCTAGAAAACATTGAACCGCTGTAGTTTACAACAATTATAATTTCTAAAGAGGAAGTTGGGAGAGTTATATTTGAGTGCTTCAGTGAAAGGTAAGTGAGAGAGGCCCCGCTCTCTCGCTTCCCCAGATGTTTAGTTCATTTTATTCCAATCTCTTTTGCATTATTGTAGCCTTTTCTGTAGCCTGTCAACTATGTGTTTGTCTATCCCTGTTCTCTCCTCTCTGCACAGGCCATACAAACGCTTAACACAGCGTGGCTGTTGCCACTCTAATCTGGTGGCCCCTGCGGGAATGACCCACGTGGAGTTCCAGGTCTCCGGCAGCCTCTGGAACTGCCGTTCTGCGGCCAACAAGGCAGAGTTCATCTCAGCCTATGCTACCCTCCAGTCACTCAACTTCTTGGCGCTGACGGAAACATGGATTACCACAGAAAACACTGCTACTCCTACTGCTCTTTCCTCGTCTGATCATGTGTTCTCGCATACCCCGAGAGCATCTGGTCAGTGCGGCGGTGGAATCCTCATCTCTCCCAAGTGGACATTCTCTCTTTTCCCCCTGACCCATCTGTCTATCTCCTCATTTGAATTCCATGCTGTCACAGTCACTAGCCCATTCAAGCTTAACATCCTTATCATTAATCGCCCTCTAGTTTCCTTGGAGAGTTCATCAATGAGCTTGACGCCTTGATAAGTTCCTTTCCTGAGGATGGCTCACCCCTCACAGTTCTGGGTGACTTTAACCTCCCTACGTCTGCCTTTGACTAATTTCTCTCTTTCTCCTTCTTTCTACTCCTTTCCTCTTTTGACCTCACCCTCTCACTGTCCCCCCCCCTACTCACAAGGCAGCCAATACGCTTGACCTCATCTTTACTAGATGCTGTTCTTCTACTAATCTCACTGCAACTCCCCTCCAAGTCTCCGACAACTACTTTGTATCCTTTTCTCTCTCGCTCTCCTCCAACACTACTCACTCTGCCCCTACTCAGATGGTAATGTGCCGTTGCAACCTTCGCTCTCTCTCTCCCGCTACTCTCTCCTCTTCCATCCTACCATCTCTTCCCTCTGCTAAATCCTTCTCCCTCCGATCTCCTGATTCTGCCTCCTCAACCCTCCTCTCCTCCCTTTCTGCATATTTTGACTCTCTATGACCCCTATCCTCCCGGCCGGCTCTGTGGCTTGACGACTCATTGCGAGCTCACAGAACAGGGCTCCGGGCAGCCGAGCGGAAATGGAGGAAAACTAAACTCCCTGCAGACCTGTCATCTTTTCACTCCCTCCTCTCTACATTCTCTTCCTCTGTTTCTGCTTCTAAAGCCACTTTCTACCACTCTAAATGTCAAGCCTCTGCCTCTAACCCTAGGAAGCTATTTGCCACCTTCTCCTCCCTGCTGAATCCCCCCCCCTCCTCGCTCCCTGCTGAATCCTTCTCCTCCTCTCCCTCACTCCTCCCTCTCTGTGGATGGCTTCGTCAACCATTTTGAAAAGAAGGTTGACGACATCCGATCCTCATTTATTAAGTCGAATGGCACAGCTGGCCCTGCTCACACTGCCCTACCCTATGCTTTGACTTCTTTCTCCCCTCTCTCTCCAGATGAAATCTTGCGGCCGCCCAACAACCTGCCCGCTTGACCCTATCCCCTCCTCTCTTCTCCAGACCATTTCCGGAGACCTTCTCCCTTACCTCACCTCGCTCATCAACTCATCCTTGACCACTGACTATGCCCATTCCGTCTTCAAGAGAACAAGAGTTGCATCCCTCCTCAAAAAACCTACACTCGATCCCTCCGATGTCAACAACTACAGACCAGTATCCCTTCTTTCTTTTCTCTCCAAAACTCTTGAGCATGCCGTCTCTAGCCAACTCTCCTGCTATCGCTCTCAGAATGACGTTCTTGATCCAAACCAGTCAGGTTTCAAGAATGGTAATTCAACTGAGACTGCTCTTCTCTGTGTCACGGAGGCACTCCGCACTGCTAAAGCTAACTATCTCTCCTCTGCTCTTATCCTTCTAGACCTATCTGCTGCCTTTGATGCTGTGAACCATCAGATCCTCCTCTCCACCCTCTCCGAGTTGGGCATCTCCGGCACTGCTCACTCTTGGATTGCGTCCTACCTGACAGGTCGCTCCTACCAGGTGGTGTGGCGAGAATCTGTCTCCGCACCATGTGCTCTCACCACTGGTGTCCCCAAAGGCTCAGTTTTAGGCCCTCTCCTATTCTCTCTATACACCAAGTCACTTGGCTCTGTCATATCCTCACATGGTCTCTCCTATCATTGCTACGCAGACGACACACAATTCATTTTCTCCTTTCCCCCTTCTGATAACCAGGTGGCGAATCGCATCTCTGCATGTCTGGCAGACATATCAGTGTGGATGTCGGATCACCACCTCAAGCTGAACCTCGGCAAGACGCAGCTGCTCTTCCTCACAGGGAAGGACTGCCCGCTCCATGATCTCGCCATCACGGTTGACAACTCCATTGTGTCCCCCTCCCAGAGTGCAAAGAACCTTGGCGTGACCCTGGACAACTCCCTGTGGTTCTCCGCTAACATCAAAGCGGTGACCCGATCCTGCAGGTTCATGCTCTACAACATTCGTAGAGTACGACCCTACCTTACACAGAAAGCTGCACAGGTCCTAATCCAGGCACTTGTCATCTCCCGTCTGGATTACTGTAACTCGCTGTTGGCTGGGCTCCCTGCCTGTGCAATTAAACCCCTACAACTTATCCAGAATGCCACAGCCCGTCTGGTGTTCAAACTTCCCAAGTTCTCTCATGTCACCCCGCTCCTCCGCACACTCCACTGGCTTCCAGTTGAAGCTTGCATCTACTACAAAACCATGGTGCTTGCCTACGGAGCTGTGAGGGGAACGGCACCTCCTTACCTTCAGGCTCTGATCAGACTACACCCAAACGAGGGCACTACGTTCATCCACCTCTGGCCTGCTGGCCCCCCTACCTCTACGGAAGCACAGTTCCCACTCAGCCACGTCAAAGCTATTCGCTGCTCTTGCACCCTAATGGTGGAACAAGCTCCCCCACGACGCCAGGACAGCTGAGTCACTGACCACCTTCCGGAGACACTTGAAACCCTACCTCTTTAAGGAATACCTCGAATAGTCTAACAGTAATCCTTCTATACCCCCCCTCCCCCAGTGGTGGTTGTCCCACTGGCTATCCTCAGTTGAAAGCACCAATTTGTAAGTCGCTCTGGATAAGAAAAAATATATAAATAAAATACTGTATTCTATACTATTCTACTGTATTTTAGTCTATGCCGCTCTGACATTGCTCGTCCATAAATTTATTTATATAGTCTTAATTCCATTGCTTTACTTAGATTTGTGTGTATTGGGTATATGTTGTGAAATTGTTAGATATTACTTGTTAGATATTACTGCACTGTTGGAGCTAGAAACACAAGCATTTCGCTACACCCGCAATAACATCTGCTCAACACGTGTATGTGACCAATACATTTGATTTGATTCAATGTTGTTTTATACAGCAGTACACTTGTGGTTGAATATAATGCAGGACACAACAGACAGTTTAATAATGTTGAACTCACGAATACCAAAAGGGATTTACAACTATTAATTAATTAAATGAACACCCTGTGGAAAAAACCAACCTGGCAATATTTAAGATTGAAATATGAAAACGTTTTTTTTTTGTGGAACAGGTGCGTCATGAACTTGTTGATTTTATTGAATATGCCCACATGGCAGTTATAGACTGAAATACATGAGTTTAGGCTAACATCAACACATAAACAATAAAATACAATTTTGTTGAGAAAATAGACAATTAAAGTACATATGAGAGGGGGGCAGTGTTGGCAGAAGTAGGGTATGGGTGATTTTTATATCTTATCTCAGTTCTGGCGTGTGGGATAGAGAAGATGTGGGTGCTACAGGTGGTTCTGCCAGTCACCTTCCCTCAACAGGCAGCCAGTCTCAGAAGATGGACTTGAAGAGGGAGACTATAAAGTCCAGGCACAGCTGTTCTCTTTGCTCTTGGAGTGTTTGCAGTGCTAGTGCATCTGTGTATCTCACTGTGCCCAGGATGATTTGTCAAACACAGGTCATTAGCAGATTAGATCAAACCACATGACATTAACAGTAGCTGTAGATAATGTAATGAAAAGTGGGATCTTGGAGGGTGGTTGATCAATGGGGACATCAGGTGGATCCTAGTCTGGGGAAGGGATACGGTAGACGTCTCAGAGCATGTCAGAACCCCTAGATCCTGAAGAACAGGAGCAGGGTAAAAGGGAAAGAGAAAGAGACAGAGGCATAGGATGCAGAAAGAAAATACACAGGTTACAGGTAGATCCAGGCCAGGTTGAATTGTCCCCATATTGCTTACACCTATCCAATCCACTCAGGTCTACACAAGTGTATAGGGTGTAAGGGCTAGGGGTTGATTTGGGATTCAGGGATAAGCTCTTTCTCAATTTGTATTTCTTCGATTCCTCACGTCCTCTGTTTTCGCCTCCTTTTAAA
Organism: Coregonus clupeaformis; assembly: GCF_020615455.1. NCBI lineage: Eukaryota > Metazoa > Chordata > Actinopteri > Salmoniformes > Salmonidae > Coregonus > Coregonus clupeaformis. The sequence goes on along the minus strand of NW_025534019.1, from coordinate 209,549 downwards.
AATGGATTGGATGAGAATATATGAGGTTCCTCACCTGTAAGGGCTAAAGGACTGTATTATTCTTAGGTTGCTGGTTTGGTTTGGGCACGTTCGCCTCAGGGCGTCAGTCAGAACGCAATGATGGCAAGGCACAGTGAACGGTTGACTTGTAGAATAACAGTATATAACAGGCAGAGTATGTACAGGGCTATGGGTTGATCACTACGAAGGCTACTGCGTGTACCACTGATCCATAACTATGGGAGTGGAAGAGTGAATGTGTGGTTTCTCTAGGAGAGAGCAAAATACAAAGTGCCATTAATTTCAGGATAACATAGAAATACAATGACATTATATGACAGCACTTACAATATAAACTATAAAGGCATCACTATAACCATGTTACTACATATAAAGGGTTTAAACTAAAGCACCACTAGGTGGAAGTAGTAACACATTAATGACTGTATGATTGAATGGATGGAATATGACTAATTCCTTTAAGCACCCCGGAAAGGGTGGGACTAATACAATTTCCAACGTAACATGCTCCGGCGCCATCTTAGGCTTGACCAACAAATAATTACTAACTCTCTTAACAGGCCAAATACACTGAAAAGACACACTAACATGCTATAATACTCAAAATGGTATGCATACACAAATATAATACACAGAGTGTAAGAGCACCCTAATAACCAAAATGACTGGAATGACCGCGACCCGTCATCCACTAATAAATTAATACCCCGGAAGGGCCGTACATGTTACAAACCCACTGCAGTAATAACAAAACCAAACTATGTTTACACGTTTACTAAATTAATGATGCCTCACACCCAGAGTGAGAACAGCTCGACAGAGGCAACCTTTCGTACAAACCCACTGTGTGACTTATTTACAGACCTGTGTCTGTTTTGCTACGCTTTTACCACCTCGGAGGGTATATCCGTGGTCAGTGGACGGTTCTGAAAAGAAATGCGTTGTTTGCATCACCGAGCTGTGACCAGGAAATAATTAAATCCAATTTTTAGATGCTACCACCCCCCTTCAAATCAAAACCAAACATGGATGTCAACGTTTGTGCGCACACGTTCCATTCTACGTCCTGTCTGTAGCAACATGTAAATAAGTTGCACGAGGGGTTAGTGCTATACTGCTAGCCCGAGATACAAAATATTGGTCTAGAAGCTTAGCTAAGTAATATTCAACATACAGCACAATGAATTGTATGTTTAGTTAACAACTGAATCTGATTTGTTCAGTGCTGTTCTGACAGACAGTTTTTATTTCAAATTTTAGATATAAAAAAAGAACGGATACCTGTCTGAGAAGTGTTAGTTTCTTGAGGAGGGTCGACTGGGCAGGTTGTTGGGCAATCGGACGTCACTAGACACAGGATTTCGTCTGGAGGAAGAGGAGAGAACCAGTAACAGGATGAGAAGAAGGAAGGGGCAGAATCAGGAGACAGGAGGGAGAAAGATTCAAACAGAAGGGAGAGATTATAGGTTTTACATCGTCCCAATATTTTTCATTAGTGTAGATTAAAAAGACACAGGGAGAGAAAGCCATTTGGACTATTGAGATGTTCCCCTTGTTTGTTTGTCACTCACCTTTTACTGATTGACATTGTTGAAGTTGCACCAGTGATGGTAGGGATTCCAGAGGAATGGAGCTTTAAAAAAGAAGGGCAACATACTGCTTGTAATTGAGACATAATGCTAATAAAATAATTAGATAATCATATAATTAATTGTGCAATGTAAACATGGCACAAATCTGGTTGTCTTGCCTCCTGATGTGATTTTTGAAAGCTCAGCTCGCATTTCTGTTGTTGCTGGGAGGAAGCTGTTTGACAGAGGCCCATACCATTGCAGCCTGGTATGGAACAAGAACAACAAAGGATAAACTACCTATCATGAATGTAGTAATTCAGCAAGAAATCAATTCATTTACACACACACATTGATATTGAATAGGTACTGTTATTGCTAAAATAACTTCACTGCAACAGGGTTTTCTATGATCTACTAATACAGGTCCTTCCCCTTATGCATTTCCCTGGTATAGGCCTGAATAGGCCTATAGTATGAAACCAGCCTCTCTAATGGTAGACCCAGGTACAATCTGATCATAACATTTTACAGCTGATTTAACACTTTTTACACTTGTCATAACACTTGTCATAGGCTATTTAGTATGAGAGATATCTACACTGCTCCAAAAAATTAAGGGAACACTTAAACAACACATCCTAGATCTGAATGAATGAAATAATCTTATTAAATACTTTTTTCTTTACATAGTTGAATGTGCTGACAACAAAATCACACAAAAATTATCAATGGAAATCAAATGTATCAACACATGGAGGTCTGGATTTGGAGTCACCCTCAAAATTAAAGTGGAAAACCACACTACAGGCTGATCCATCTTTGATGTAATGTCCTTAAAACAAGTCAAAATTAGGCTCAGTAGTGTGTGTGGCCTCCACGTGCCTGTATGACCTCCCTACAACGCCTGGGCATGCTCCTGATGAGGTGGCGGATGGTCTCCTGAGGGATCTCCTCCCAGACCTGGACTAAAGCATCCGCCAACTCCTGGACAGTCTGTGGTGCAACGTGGCGTTGGTGGATGGTCATACAGGCACGAGGCATGATGTCCCAGATGTGCTCAATTGGATTCAGGTCTGGGGAACGGGCGGGCCAGGCCATAGCATCAATGCCTTCCTCATGCAGGAACTGCTGACACACTCCAGCCACATGAGGTCTAGCATTGTCTTGCATTAGGAGGAACCCAGGGCCAACCGCACCAGCATATGGTCTCACAAGGGGTCTGAGGATCTCATCTCGGTACCTAATGACAGTCAGGCTACCTCTGGCGAGCACATGGAGGGCTGTGCGGCCCCCCAAAGAAATGCCACCCCACACCATGACTGACCCACCGCCAAACCGGTCATGCTGGAGGATGTTGCAGGCAGCAGACCGTTCTCCACGGCGTCTCCAGACTCTGTCACGTCTGTCACATGTGCTCAGTGTGAACCTGCTTTCATCTGTGAAGAGCACAGGGCGCCAGTGGCGAATTTCCCAATCTTGGTGTTCTCTGGCAAATGCCAAACGTCCTGCACGGTGTTGGGCTGTAAGCACAACCCCCACCTGTGGACGTCGGGCCCTCATACCACCCTCATGGAGTCTGTTTCTGACCGTTTGAGCAGACACATGCACATTTGTGGCCTGCTGGAGGTAATTTTGCAGGGCTCTGGCAGTGCTCCTCCTGCTCCTCCTTGCACAAAGGCGGAGGTAGCAGTACTGCTGCTGGGTTGTTGCCCTCCTACGGCCTCCTCCACGTCTCCTGATGTACTGGCCTGTCTCCTGGTAGCGCCTCCATGCTCTGGACACTACGCTGACAGACACAGCAAACCTTCTTGCCACAGCTCGCATTGATGTGCCATCCTGAATGAGCTGCACTACCTGAGCCACTTGTGTGGATTGTAGACTCCGTCTCATGCTATCACTAGAGTGAAAGCACTGCCAGCATTCAAAAGTGACCAAAACATCAGCCAGGAAGCATAGGAACTGAGAAGTGGTCTGTGGTCACCACCCGCAAAACCAGTCCTTTATTGGGGGTGTCTTGCTAATTGCCTATAATTTCCACCTGTTGTCTATTCCATTTGCACAACAGCATGTGACATTTATTGTCAATCAGTGTTGCTTCCTAAGTGGACATTTTGATTTCACAGAAGTGTGATTGACTTGGAGTTACATTGTGTTGTTTAAGTGTTCCCTTTATTTTTTTGAGCAGTGTATTTAGATCAACTGAATTTCTACAAACAGAAATAATACAATACAAAACAAAGCTTAGCTAGCTAGCTAGCTAAATAAAGATATTTGGAAAAGTGGTCTTACCTCACAGTAGTGTTTCCATGCTTGCTTGCAGCATGCTCATGCTAACTAAATCAAGGTTTGCAATCAAGTTTTGCAAGCAAGTAAACAACAATGACCATGCATGGATCATGTTTTGTACTTCTTTTGGTGAGATTTAAAGCTAAAACATATCGTAAATAGCGTAAATAACCTGTAACAATGATCACATTTCCCCCTGTCTTTTGACTGCACACGCTTCTCTCTCCGCACACCTCAGAACAATCAGAACATAACAACCAGCATAGCAATGAACACTATTGATTTTTTTTCTTTCATTATGTCGCCTGGGCAGAATTTGGCATGTTCTAACAACGGCCCTAGCAACAGACGCTAATAGCTTCTCGAAACCCATTGTGACAAAGGGGGGGACACTTTTTGGCAGGGGGACACTATTTCACATGACAAGCCCGTGACAGCTCCTCTCATTGCTGCTGACAGAGACACCATGGTGACTCTGCTGGGGGAGGAAACCATGCAGAAAAATATGGAAATTGCCACTTATGCCACACCGTTGGCCCATGTCAACATTCACACAGCATCACCTCACCTTCCTCTCTCTCTGTCTCACTCAGTGTCTGTCTCTCTCTCATCTCTCTCTCTCTGTCTCGCTCTCCCTCAGGTGGGCTCAGTTTGTTGTACATTTTAAAACACTCACTTCAGGGTACAAAACTGTACAGTTATATACAGTATCTCCTTAAAGTGACATTCTTCACTAACTTCTCCAAATCTGTTGCTTTTTTTGTTTCATTCTGACCTGCTGAATTAAATGTGTTTCTTATTGCAACTATCAACCAATTGACTGTGTTTATTTGCAGACAGGTGGTGATAATCTTTAAAATAACAATTAAGGCTAGAATTTGCAAAAGAGATAAAAAATAAACACTGTTACTGTATATCTTAGTTTCTCTCTCTCTCTGTCTCCATCGGTTGTACTGTATAGCCACAGGCTTTCAAAGATTTAATGAAGACATTACTTAATTCATTAGGGTAATAGACCAGGCCCAATTCAAAATGGTTCTGTAAACTCTGGTAGTTTATCGATTGGATTTGACAGATTCAAGCAAACCATTGCAGTACATACTTTGTAGATTCACTTTCGTAATGCTTTTTCCCAAAGATAATATACAGGGATGTTTTTGTTATTGATCTTAAATGTAATGGCAAAATGTAGATTTCCGCCTAAATAGACATACCCAAAAGTAACTGCTATTCATGTGTTTACATGATTCTGACATTCAAAAACTCTGGTATATTTGGAAAGAAGACATCTGGGAGATTATGAAGAAATTATCAGAAGATAGATAGGCGTTACATAGTTCAGAATACACAAGATCAAGCACACACAAAATCACAATTGCTTTTGTTTTTTTTATTTTGAAAGTAATCTTTCATTGACAAGCTATAAGTGAATTATTGATGACTAGAGCTGGAAACACGTCAGATTGCTTCCACATGTGAACAATATCAGAAAAGAATGGGATTGATAAGCCTAACAACTAGAAATGGGCAGATGTTTTAGTAAGTGGTGTCAGGTGTGGTCACGGGACGTTAACGGGACGTTTCCAAGTGTCCCTAAACCTCTCCAAAGTGGCTTATGTCTGTAAATAATTCCAGTGTTATTACATATTTGCAATCCCTAAATGCTATTTGTTCAGTATAAAAACACAATTTCTACCATATCAACCTCACTCAAACATTGTGGTGGTGTTATGGGGTATCCAGGGTACATTCAAGTGTCCTTTCAACCTCTCCAACGTGTCCGAATGTGGTAATTGCACTGTTTTTGCACACTGGATGTGCCTCTTGCTTTGTCCCACCCAGGTCAACTGCATATCCCTGGAAAGCTTATCACATTGGCTACAAGACTGTATAGGTGCCTATAGCGCATAAGCAGGCAACATCATATTTTTGATGCGCAAAGATGTAGTCACTCAGTGGACATTCAATATTGCCATTAAGTCATACATCATCAGATAACATTGGCAATAGGCTAGATTTGTTCCTACCAACCTGAGGATTAATTTGATACCCACAGGTAGCTATAGCTCAAACACAGACCAAATCGAAGCTTACCTTGTAAGATGTTTGCTGTTGTGTAAAATAAACATTTTGACTCTCGGGGCTGGTGATCAATAATGGTAGGTCACAGGCAGACGAATAAGATATCCTCATGATCTGTGGAGTCCCGGCTTTAGGTGTGTATCAACGTATTCCGTGTTTATTTCGTTTATGCTTCACAACGCTAACCGGAATGTAGGTAGCAGCCATCTTGAAATGAGGTCATCGGCTCGGCCTGCTTTCTAAATTTGCATGCCCATATATGGTAGTAAGTCATAACAAAGATTTGAAGGCAGCGATCAATAGTCAAGATACTCAGCTTTCCGCAGACACCCTGCTTTTGCAGATAGAGGCTACCGTTCTCATTCCAGACTGAATTTAATTTAAAAAATCAAATAGGGTCCCCAAATATGGGGACTTTACATTTAAGAGGTATTAAACAACAGTGTGACAGTTTTAGGACACTTGATTAAAACAAATAAAAAATTGCCAATTACCACAATTAGATGCCGCTGCTGATAGCATTGCTGCTGACTAAATTAGCTTTTCACAATCTAGATGCAAGTGTCAATTTAGCGGCGTGTGGCCCCTAGTGGCTCCATCACGTGGAGTGAAGTTTATAGCCCGCAGAACTAAACCATGTGTTCGTATGTTTCTCCTGTAGATATCTCAGAAGGCCCGAAACCATTCCAGTATATAACTTAGTCTTAGTTAACACTCTTAATTACACACTTAACACTCTCCTTTTTCTCTGTTTTAATTTCACACAAGAGCCTCTCCTTCTGTTTGCTTTCAGACTCTCTTTCTCTCTCGCTCTTCTCCCCCCTCCCCTCTCCCTTTCTCTCTCTCTGTAGTATCATTACAGTGAGGAGACAGAGAGCAGGAGTTAAGGAGCTCCTGGTCCTAATGGTTTTCTGAGACATGCTAATTGAGAGCCACAGATATAACCCTGGAAACAAAATGTAATGTCATTTCTTCAGCTTTGTCTTTTTCTCCCTTCATTGTTTCACCGTTGTAGGTGTCTTCATGTGCTAGATGCTTGATTATAATAATATAATATGCCATTTAGCAGACACTTTTATCCAAAGTGACTTACAGTCATGTGTGCATATATTTTTACATATGGGTGGTCCCAGGGATCGAACCCACTACCCTGGCGTTACAAGCGCAATGCTCTACCAATTGAGCTACAGAGGACCACCTGCTGATTATCATCCAGCCCAGCAGTAGTATTATTACTATCATATTACACCAAATCATGGATTATTGGTCACGTACACAGATTTGCAGATGTTATCGCTGGTGGTGCATACTTATGTTTCTAGCTTGCAGTAATATCTAGCAATACACACAAGAATGAAGGCATGTCCGAACATGCAATGTAAGAGACCGAATAATATATATATATATATATATATATATATATATATATATATATATATATATATATATATACAGTGGGGAGAACAAGTATTTGATACACTGCCGATTTTGCAGGTTTTCCTACTTACAAAGCATGTAGAGGTCTGTAATTTTTATCATAGGTACACATCAACTGTGAGAGACGGAATCTAAAACAAAAATCCAGAAAATCACATTGTATGATTTTTTAAGTAATTAATTTGCATTTTATTGCATGACATAAGTATTTGATACATCAGAAAAGCAGAACTTAATATTTGGTACAGAAACCTTTGTTTGCAATTACAGAGATCATACGTTTCCTGTAACCAGGTTTGCACACACTGCAGCAGGGATTTTGGCCCACTCCTCCATACAGACCTCCTCCAGATCCTTCAGGTTTCGGGGCTGTCGCTGGGCAATACGGACTTTCAGCTCCCCTCCAAAGATTTTCTATTGGGTTCAGGTCTGGAGACTGGCTAGGCCACTCCAGGACCTTGAGATGCTTCTTACGGAGCCACTCCTTAGTTGCCCTGGCTGTGTGTTTCGGGTCGTTGTCATGCTGGAAGACACAGCCACGACCCATCTTCAATGCTCTTACTGAGGAAAGGAGGTTGTTGGCCAAGATCTCGCGATACATGGCCCCATCCATCCTCCCCTCAATACGGTGCAGTCATCCTGTCCCCTTTGCAGAAAAGCATCCCCAAAGACTGATGTTTCCACCTCCATGCTTCACGGTTGGGATAGTGTTCTTGGGGTTGTACTCATCCTTCTTCTTCCTCCAAACACGGCGAGTGGCGTTTAGACCAAAAAGCTGTATTTTTGTCCCATCAGACCACATGACCTTCTCCCATTCCTCCTCTGGATCTTCCAGATGGTCATTGGCAAACTTCAGACGGGCCTGGACATGCGCTGGCTTGAGCAGGGGGACCTTGCGTGCGCTGCAGGATTTTAATCCATGACGGCGTAGTGTGTTACTAATGGTTTTCTTTGAGACTGTGGTCCCAGCTCTCTTCAGGTCATTGACCAGGTCCTGCCGTGTAGTTCTGGGCTGATCCCTCACCTTCCTCATGATCATTGATGCCCCACGAGGTGAGATCTTGCATGGAGCCCCAGACCGAGGGTGATTGACCGTCATCTTGAACTTCTTCCATTTTCTAATAATTGCGCCAACAGTTGTTGCCTTCTCACCAAGCTGCTTGCCTATTGTCCTGTAACCCATCCCAGCCTTGTGCAGGTCTACAATTGTATCCCTGATGTCCTTACACAGCTCTCTGGTGTTGGCCATTGTGGAGAGGTTGGAGTCTGTTTGATTGAGTGTGTGGACAGGTGTTTCTTATACAGGTAACAAGTTCAAACAGGTGCAGTTAATACAGGTAGTGATTGGAGAACAGGAGGGCTTCTTAAAGAAAACTAACAGGTCTGTGAGAGCCGGAATTCTTACTGTTTGGTAGGTGATCAAATACTTCTGTCATGCAATAAAATGCAAATTAATTACTTAAAAATCATACAATGTGATTTTCTGGATTTTTGTATTAGATTCCGTCTCTCACAGTTGAAATGTACCTATGATAAAAATTACAGACCTCTACATGCTTTGTAAGTAGGAAAACCTGCAAAATCGGCAGTGTATCAAATACTTGTTCTCCCCACTGTATATATATATATATATAGTTGAAGTCGGAAGTTTACATACACTTAGGTAGGAGTCATTAAAACTTGTTTTTCAACCACTCCACACATTTCTTGTTAACAAACTATAGTTTTGGCAAGTCGGTTAGGACATCTACTAGTAATTTTTCCAACAATTGTTTACAGACAGATTATTTCAAGTTTACATACACTAAGTTGACTGTGCCTTTAAACAGCTTGGAAAATTCCAGAAAATGTTTTAGAAGCTTCTGATAGGCTAATTGACATCATTTGAGTCAACTGGAGGTGTACCTGTGGATGTATTTCAAGGCCTACCTTCAAACTCAGTGCCTCTTTGCTTGACATCATGGGAGAATAAAAATAAATCAGCCAAGACCTCAGAAAAAAAATTGTAGACATCCACAAGTCTGGTTCATCCTTGGGAGCAATTTCCTAACGCCTGAAGGTACCACGTTCATCTGTACAAACAATAGTACGCAAGTATAAACACCATGGGACCACGCAGCCGTCATACAACTCAGGAAGGAGACGCGTTCTGTCTCCTAGAGATGAACATACTTTGGTGCGAAAAGTGCAAAATCAATCCCAAAACAACAGCAAAGGACCTAGTGAAGATGCAGGAGGAAACAGGTACAAAAGTACAGTGAGGGAAAAAAGTATTTGATCCCCTGCTGATTTTGTACGTTTGCCCACTGACAAAGACATGATCAGTCTATAGTTTTATGGGTAGGTTTATTTGAACAGTGAGAGACAGAATAACAAAAAAGAAATCCTGAAAAACGCATGTCAAAAATGTTATAAATTGATTTGTATTTTAATGAGGGAAATAAGTATTTGACCCCTCTGCAAAACATGATTTAGTACTTGGTGGCAAAACCCTTGTTGGCAATCACAGAGGTCAGACGTTTCTTGTAGTTGGCCACCAGGTTTGCACACATCTCAGGATGGATTTTGTCCCACTCCTCTTTGCAGATCTTTTCCAAGTCATTAAGGTTTTGAGGCTGACGTTTGGAAACTCGAACCTTCAGCTCCTTCCACAGATGTTCTATGGGATTAAGGTCTGGAGACTGGCTAGGCCACTCCAGGACCTTAATGTGCTTCTTCTTGAGCCACTCCTTTGTTGCCTTGGCCGTGTGTTTTGGGTCTTTGTCATGCTGGAATACCCATCCACGACCCATTTTCAATGCCCTGGCTGAGGGAAGGAGGTTCTCACCCAAGATTTGACGGTACATGGCCCCGTCCATCGTCCCTTTGATGCGGTGAAGTTGTCCTGTCCACTTAGCAGAAAAACACCCCCAAAGCATAATGTTTCCACCTCCATGTTTGACTGTGGGGATGGTGTTATTGGGGTCATAGGCAGCATTCCTCCTCCTCCAAACACGGCGAGTTGAGTTGATGCCAAAGAGCTCAATTTTGGTCTCATCTGACCACAACACTTTCACCCAGTTCTCCTCTGAATCATTCAGATGTTCATGGGCAAACTTCAGATGGGCCTGTATATGTGCTTTCTTGAGCAGAGGGACTTTGCGGGCGCTGCAGGATTTCAGTCCTTCACGGCGTAGTGTGTTACCAATTGTTTTCTTGGTGACTATTAAGAGCTCACGAGGTGAGATCTTGCATGGAGCCCCAGGCCGAGGGAGATTGACAGTTCTTTTGTGTTTCTTCCATTTGCGAATAATCACACCAACTGTTGTCACCTTCTCACCAAGCTGCTTGGCGATGGTCTTGTAGCCCATTCCAGCCTTGTGTAGGTCTACAATCTTGTCCCTGACATCCTTGGAGAGCTCTTTGGTCTTGGCCATGGTGGAGAGTTTGGAATCTGATTGATTGATTGCTTCTGTGGACAGGTGTCTTTTATACAGGTTACAAACTGAGATTAGGAGCACTCCATTTAAGAGTGTGCTCCTAATCTCAGCTCATTACCTGTATAAAAGACACCTGGGAGCCAGACATTTTTCTGATTGAGAGGGGGTCAAATACTTATTTCCCTCATTAAAATGCAAATCAATGTATAACATTTTTGACATGCGTTTTTCTGGATTTTTTGTTGTTATTCTGTCTCTCACTGTTCAAAAAACCTACCATTACAATTATAGACTGATCATTTCTTTGTCAGTGGGCAAACGTACAAAATCAGCAGGGGATCAAATACTTTTTTCCCTCACTGTATCTATATTCACAATAAAACGAGTCCTATATCGACATAACCTGAAAGGCGCTCAGCAAGGAAGAAGCCGCTGCTCCAAAACCGCCATAAAGAGCGTGCAAAGCTCTCATCAGCAAAGGGTGGCTACTTTGAAGAATCTCAAATATAATATTTGTTTAACACTTTTATGGTTACTACATGGTTCCATAATGTGTTATTTCATAGTGTTTATGTCTTCGCTATTATTCTACAATGTAGATAATAGTAAAAATATAGAAAAACCCTGGAATGAGTAGGTGTGTCCAAACTTTTGACTGGTACTGTATATAATGTAATATAGCCTCTTGTGGTAAAATTTTATGGTTTTACATTTACATTTACATTTACATTGACGTCATTTAGCAGACGCTCTTATCAAGAGCGACTTACAAATTGGTGCATTCACCTTATAGCCAGTGGGATAACCACTTTACAATGTTTATTTATTTATTTTTTTATTTTTTATTTTTTTTGGGGGGGTGGGGGAAGGGGGGATGTAGAATGATTACTTTATCCTATCCCAGGTATTCCTTAAAGAGGTGGGGTTTCAAATGTCTCCGGAAGGTGTTGAGTGACTCCGCTGTCCTGGCGTCGTGAGGGAGCTTGTTCCACCATTGGGGTGCCAGAGCGAACAGTTTTGACTGGGCTGAGAGGGAACTGTGCTTCCGCAGAGGTAGGGGGGCTAGCAGGCCAGAGGTGGATGAACGCAATGCCCTCGTTTGGTTGTAGGGACTGATCAGAGCCTGAAGGTACGGAGGTGCCGTTCCCCTCACAGCTCCGTAGGCAAGCACCATGGTCTTGTAGCAGATGCGAGCTTCAACTGTAAGCCAGTGGAGTGTGCGGAGGAGCGGGGTGATGTGAGAGAACTTGGGAAGGTTGAACACCAGACGGGCTGTGGCATTCTGGATGAGTTGTAGGGGTTTAATGGCACAGGCAGGGAGTCCAGCCAACAGCGAGTTGCAGTAATCCAGACGGGAGATGACAAGTGCCTGGATTAGGACCTGTGCCGCTTCCTGTGTAATGCAGGGTCGTACACTCCGAATGTTGTAGAGCATGAACCTACAAGATCGGGTCACCGCCTTGATGTTAGCGGAAAACGACAGGGTGTTGTCCAGGGTCACGCCAAGGCTCTTCGCACTCTGGGAGGAGGACACAACGGAGTTGTCAACCGTGATGGCAAGATCATGGAACGGGCAGTCCTTCCCCGGGAGGAAGAGCAGCTCCGTCTTGCCAAGGTTCAGCTTGAGGTGGTGATCCGTCATCCACACTGATATGTCTGCCAGACATGCAGAGATGCGATTCGCCACCTGGTTATCAGAAGGGGGAAAGCAGAAGATTAGTTGTGTGTCGTCTACGTAGCAATGATAGGAGAGGCCATGTGAGGATATGACAGGGCCAAGTGACTTGGTGTATAGCGAGAACAGGAGAGGGCCTAGAACTGAGCCCTGGGGGACACCAGTGGTGAGAGCACGTGGTGCGGAGACAGCTTCTCGCCACGCCACTTGGTAGGAGCGACCGGTCAGGTAGGACGCAATCCAAGAGTGAGCCGCGCCGGAGATGCCCAGCTCGGAGAGGGTGGAGAGGAGGATCTGATGGTTCACAGTATCAAAGGCAGCAGACAGGTCTAGAAGGACAAGAGCAGAGGAGATAGAGCTAGCTTTAGCAGTGCGGAGAGCCTCTGTGACACAGAGAAGAGCAGTCTCAGTTGAATGACAAGTCTTGAAACCTGACTGGTTTGGATCAAGAAGGTCATTCTGAGAGAGATAGCAAGAGAGTTGGCTAAAGACGGCACGCTCAAGTGTTTTGGAGAGAAAAGAAAGAAGGGATACTGGTCTGTAGTCGTTGACATCAGAGGGATCGAGTGTTGGTTTTTTGAGAAGGGGTGCAACTCTCGCTCTCTTGAAGATGGAAGGGACATAGCCAGCGGTCAAGGATGAGTTGATCAGCGAGGTGAGGTAAGGGAGAAGGTCACCGGAGATGGTCTGGAGAAGAGAGGAGGGGATAGGGTCAAGCGGGCAGATTATTGGGCGGCCGGCCGTCACAAGTCGCAAGATTTCATCTGGAGAGAGAGGGGAGAAAGAAGTCAAAGCATAGGGTAGGGCAGTGTGAGCAGGACCAGCATTGTCATTTGACTTAACAAACGAGGATCGGATGTCGTCAACCTTCTTTTCAAAATGGTTGACGAAGTCATCCACAGAGAGCGAGGAGGGGGGGGATTCAGCAGGGAGGAGAAGGTGGCAAAGAGCTTCCTAGGGTTAGAGGCAGATGCTTGGAATTTAGTGGTAGAAAGTGGCCTTAGCAGCAGAAACAGATGAATAAATTGTAGAGAGGAGGGAGTGAAAAGATGCCAGGTCCGCAGGGAGTCTAGTTTTCCTCCATTTCCGCTCAGCTGCCCGGAGCCCTGTTCTGTGAGCTCGCAATGAGTCATCAAGACACGGAGCTGGAGGGGAGGACCGAGCCGGCCGGGAGGATAGGGGACATAGAGAGTCAAAGATGCAGAAAGGGAGGAGAGGAGGGTTGAGGAGGCAGAATCAGGAGATTGGAGGGAGAAGGATTGAGCAGAGGGAAGAGACGATAGGATGGAAGAGGAGAGACTAGCGGTAGAGAGAGAGCGAAGGTTGCGACGGCGCATTACCATCTGAGTTGGGGCAGAGTAAGTAGTGTTGGAGGAGAGCGAGAGAGAAAAGGATACAAAGTAATGGTCGGAGACATGGAGGGGAGTTGCAGTGAGATTAGTAGAAGAACAGCATCTAGTAAAGATGAGGTCAAGCGTATTGCCTGCCTTGTGAGTGGGGGGGACGGTGAGAGGGTGAGGTCAAAAGAGGAGAGGAGTGGAAAGAAGGAGGCAGAGAGAAATGAGTCAAAGGTAGACGTAGGGAGGTTGAAGTCCCCCAGAACTGTGAGGGGTGAGCCATCCTCAGGAAAGGAACTTATCAAGGCGTCAAGCTCATTGATGAACTCTCTAAGGGAACCTGGAGGGCGATAAATGACAAGGATGTTAAGCTTAAATGGGCTAGTGACTGTGACAGCATGGAATTCAAATGAGGAGACCTCACCAGATGCTCTCGGGGTATGCGAGAACACATGGTCAGACGAGGAGAGAGCATTAGGAGTAGCAGTTACATGCCAAATATATTTTGTTGCTAGATGCTAAATACTACTGATTGAATAGCCTCAGATTATATGCACTATTGATTAGACCATTAGTGAAAGATAATATGTGAATGTGTTTGAATGTGTAGATATATGGCGATAGTTTTTTGAACTTGTGACCTATATTTCTTATACTGAAATATGGAATGTAACGACGTAATACTACAATGCAATTGTAATGTGTAATTGATTTTGACAACAAAAAGATAGAAAAAGATTAACAAAAGAGAACAGTATTGTAATAAATATTTTAGAATGCCTACTACTGAACACCACTAACGTTTCTCCGTCTCATCATTCTATCCTGTTAATTCAGGTTTATTATCTGCTGATCACGTCTCAGTCTGAGGCGTGTAACATAGACAATATGGACAGTATATGAATAGAAAAGGTGTGTACAGCAGTAGTTATATAGGATGTGCCATGACTTGAATACATTATATACTGTTCAGTACATACACAGAGTATACCAAACAATAGGAACGCCTTCCTAATATTGAGTTGCAATTTACATAATATGTACATAAACTTTTCAATTCACATTAGCAATGGACTGACATGTACCGAGAGAGAGTTCAGGGGCTTGGCAATGTACCATAAATATCCCAGTAACGTAACAGTAGCTAAAGCTAACAGCAAGTCTACATCAAGTAACATTAGCCTATCAGAAATGAACGATTAGCTACCACTCTCATATGAAAATAAAAGTACAGTAGGCCTACCTTACAACATTAGAACAAACTAGGTTTCATTTTTATCAATATCGTGCAAATCATTTCATGTGGTAAAAGCAAATATCAAGTTTTTTTTGTTTTTTAAACACAATAAGTAATAAAGAATAGTAAATAGAGGGTAATGTTTGAAAATATACAGTATGTTTGCTGTCACATCTGAGAAAATAAAGTCTGTGTGGTGTATGAGCAATGAAAGTCAACTGGTGGATTTAATAGAATCACACAACTTAAACCTTTTACATTTCTCACTACAGCCAGTCTATTGCTTGTTGTGAGTACCAATGATTTATACTTCAACGATTTATATTTATTTTAAGAACTGTGAGACATATTACCATTGTGATAACAATATGTGAAAAATGGCTTGACACAAGTAACATGCATCAAAATAAATTTTAAGATGTGGAACTGGTCTGTCCAAGTCTTAATAACCTTAGAGTCGATGTCCGCGCCGCCGCGGTTGTTTTGCTAAGCCTCACAATACTTGTTTGAAGGTAGCCAGGTTTCAGTAAAAAAAAAAAATGAATGGAAGTATATATGGAAGTCGTTTAGTGCCTAAAAAAGGGATTAAATATGTTAATAGAAGAATTTGTATGTGTAAAGTAATGACTAAAGTGTTTCCACCCCGATACTGTATAAATGTGTAAACTGTGTTAGAGTTATAAGACAATAAAACCACTAACAGGGAAGACTGGTGGAAAACTGTTGGAGGCGAACATTCCATAGTAAGACGGACGTAGAAACTGCTGAAATCTATACTGTGGAAAGTCACAGGCCGCCTAAAGGTGGGCGGAGCAAAGTTCCTTTGTGTGAAGGCATATAAAAAGGTGTTTTTATCACCAGAGCTCTCATGAATAAAAAGACTGACCTAATGCAGAACGGGACTTTGTTTAATTCATTATTAAACCAGAGCCTTACACCCTCTGGGAATTATTCAAAGCTTGCAACCATTGAGATAACAAAATTCTCGTGACAATTGGTCCTTCGAGCCGGATCTCAATACCCGTTTTCTGTCGTTCCGGGGGACACCGAAAACCGTGCACGGGCGGATGATACATCCGTATAGACAAAGACCTGGCCTCTGATATTGGGGGTTCATTACAGGCCGGTGGCAAACTGGTAGATGACAGAAACAGTGACAAGATTAAACAAAAATTGATATCCCAGCTGCAAGGATAAGGTCAGTAATTTTTATTAATGGATTGATTGATAGATATCTTGAAACTGCAGTTGGAAAAAATTTACAGTTTAAATCTGCTGTAGTGAGGGTAGTAATCCGTCAATAATCCAAAAAGGGATCGTCATCTGGGGGGGGTGATAATCTTTACAATATAAACAGGACGGGTGATAATTATCATTGTGTGAGATAGATACATTAAACAAGTCAAAAAGTCATAAACAACTGTAGATTTGCCGTAACTCTATCCGTTTCATGAAACTGGAGCCTTACAAACTCCGGGTTACCGATAGTGTTAACTAATAACCATATAAGGTTGTACACGTGTGAGTCCTAATGATCCATCGAAAGTCGCGATAATTAATTGTTTCAAGGAAGGGACTAAAATAGGGGGGGCAGAGCTTGTGGCCGGGTAGGGTTAGCCAGGTGGAAAGCATGGCCAGCCATAGCAAAATGCTTATTGAAATTCTCGATTATCGTAGATTTATCGGTGGTGACAGTGTTTCCTAGTATTTCCTAGCCTCAGTGCAGTGGGCAGCTGGGAGGAGGTGCTCTTATTCTCCATGGACTTTACAGTGTCCCCAAACTTTTTGGTGTTAGTGCTACAGGATGCAAATTTCTGTTTGAAAAAGCTAGCCTTTGCTTTCCTAACTGCTTGTGTATATTGGTTCCTAACTTCCCTGAAAAGTTGCATATCGCGGGGGCTGTTCGATGCTAATGCAGTACGCCACAGGATGTTTTTGTGCTGGTCAAGGGCAGTCAAGTCTGGGGTGAACCAGGGGCTATATCTGTTCTTAGTTCTGAATTTTTTGAATGGGGCATGCTTATTTAAGATGGAGAGGAAAGCACTTTTAAAGAACAACCAGGCATCCTCTACTGATGGAAAGAGGTCAATATCCATCCAGGATACCCGGGCCAGGTCAATTAGAAAGGTCTGCTCGCTTTAGGGAGCGTTTGACAGTGATGAGGGGAGGTCGTTTGACCGCGGACCCATTACGGATGCAGGCAATGAGGCAGTGATCGCTGAGATCCTGGTTGAAGACAGCGAAGGTGTATTTAGAGGGTAAAGGACCTCTTGTGGTCCCCTGTAGCTCAATTGGTAGAGCATGGCGCTTATAATGCCAGGGTAGTGGGTTCAATCCCCGGGACCACCCATACGTAAAAATGTATGCACACATGACTGTAAGTCGCTTTGGATAAAAGCGTCTGCAAAATGGCATATTATTATTAAATTAGTCAGGATGATGTCTATTAGGGCGCCCATGTTTACGGATTTAGGGTTGTACCTGGTAGGTTCCTTGATAATTTGTGTAAGATTGAGGGCATCTAGTTTAGATTGTAACATTCATTATCTGGGCTTGGGAGCTTGGGAGCTCCGACACTCATCGGAGGTGGCAGGGCTTGCAAACTATTACAGACTACAAAGGGAAGCACAGCCGCGAGCTGCCCAGTGACCTCCTTACTGGTTGCATCACCGCCTGGTATGGCAACTGCCCGGCCTCCGACCACATGGCACTACAGAGGGTAGTGCGTACGGCCCAGTACATCACTGGGGCCAAGCTTCCTGCCATCCAGGACCTCTATACCAGGCAGTGTCAGTGGAAGGCCCTAAAAAGTGTCAAAGACTCCAGCCACCCTAGTCATAGACTGTTCTCTCTGCTACTGCACGGCAAGGGGTACCGGAGCGCCATGTCTAGGTCCAAGAAGCTTCTAAACAGCTTCTACCCCCAAGCCATAAGACTTCTGAACAGTTAATCATGGCTACCCAGACTATTTGCACTGCCCCCCACCCCCACCCCATCTTTTTACGCTGCTGCTACTCTGTTAATTATTTATGCATAGTCACTTTAACTCTACCCACATGTACATATTACCTCAACTACCTCAACTACCTCAACTAGCCGGTGCCCCCGCACATTGACTCTGCACCGGTACCCCCCTGTATATAGCCTCCCTACTGTTATTTTATTTTACTTCTGCTCTTTTTTCTCAACACTTTTTAGTTGTTGTTGTTTTATTTAAATTTTGTATAAAAAAATTAATGCATTGTTTAACAATAAACATACAAATACAGTATGTATTTTACAGATAAGGAAGGTGCAATCTTATAGTTAATCTTTTATGATTTGATTATACTATATTTAGAAAGAATATAAGTCATTTGGAGCCTTATTCATACAGTTTTGTTGAATAGGAAATACATAATAATATTTCGGTCCTGCTTTAAATGACGTGCAGCTTATAAAGGCTTCATAAAGCCTTCATAAAGCCTTCATAAACACTACATAAATGGGTTACATATCATCTATAGCTGTATGTCATGCTTTATAAAGGGTTCATAAATGTGGCATAACTGTGTGACATAACCACCAATGTAAAATTTGACATAAACTTCCATGTCAAATATTACATAAACCTGTGCTTTATAAAGACTGGCATAAGCACTGCTTAATAAAGGCCTTATAAATCATATTAAATTGAGGCTTCAAAAGCATTTATAACCCTGTCATGCATCTTGGTAGAGCATTGCAACGCCAGGATATTGGGTCCGATTTCCAGGACCACCCATATGCAAAAATGTATACACGCATGACTGTAAGTCGCTTTGGATAAAAGCATCAGCAACATTTTATATATAATATTATATTTCACTAAAATATTTATAGGATGGCCCAACCTCTTTCCATTTTGGGTGCATGGTCAATATTGGACCTGACCTCAACTTCCCCCGAAATGCTGTGCTGCAGGATGACACACTCTAAAGGATGACACACATTCTAAAGTGCAGTCATGCACACCAAAAAAACGTTGGTAGGGCCTTTTAAAATCATTTTAATTTTTTGCCTACTTCTGTTTTTTGCTAAATTCCATTTTCTTGGTTTTGTTTTTCCAGGTTTCGGATTTTCCCCATTTTTTTTGGTTTACCCCTGTTTTTTCACACTTTGTTAATAGAAAAACAACAAAATTTGATTTTCTGTGTTCACAACAATGCTTAAACCACATCGGGGGATGACTTTTGAGGTCTGGGAAAAGCTAAGAAGCTTTGATTTTTTAGTGTAGTTGTCCTTTAATTCAGTGAGCATGCCCTGCACTGTTGTTTGGTAAGCCAATATGTATTCCATTCCATTGATTCGCATTTGGGGCATTTATTTGACTTTGGAACATATTTTAAAACCCAAATGTAATGCAAATGGCACTTAAATATGAACAAATATTAATCATTGTTAATGTTTAGAAAAATACATCTTCATATATCATGAATGGTTATTGACACTTTTCTACTATTACGCGGGGGACTTTTATTTTGAACATTTCCAAAATTCTATGACCCGAAAATACTTTTTTAGTGTTGCTGACGATATGCTGATCATGTGATGAGTTCGCATGTCAAATGCCCACTTGTTAATAAAGTTAACCTTTATTGTAATTTAGTTAGTTGTAGTTAAGTGTTGAGTTAGAATACATACTGTAGCTACCTCAATCGTTATTTCAAATAAATTAGGTGACTTCACAGCAATTCCTAGCTAGCCAATATTTAGCTAGCTAGCTAGCAGGCTCAGCTAAATACAAATCCCCCTAGATACAGCCATGTCTCATAGTCAAGTCATGAGATTTGTAAATGAAAGAGGAATATAATAATAGGAATTTAATGGAGTTTCCTATTTTCCCATTTAGAGTTTCTGGCGCGGCACAGAAATGCCTTTATCTAGATGATGTGACAAAGGCCTTTCCTACCAGACCTGCTAACTTTCTTTTTGTTGTTGTTACTTTTAAGGTTGGAACCAACATGCAGCAAATCAAATCAAATCAAATCAAATTGTATTGGTCACATGCGCCGAATACAACAGGTGCAGACATTACAGTGAAATGCTTACTTACAGCCCTTAACCAACAGTGCATTTATTTTAAACAAAGAAAAGTAAAAATAAAACAACAACAAAAAAAAGTGTTGAGAAAAAAAGAGCAGAAGTAAAATAAAGTGACAGTAGGGAGGCTATATATACAGTGGGGTACCGTTGCAGAGTCAATGTGCGGGGGCACCGGCTAGTTGAGGTAGTTGAGGTAATATGTACATGCGGGTAGAGTTAAAGTGACTATGCATAAATACTTAACAGAGTAGCAGCAGCGTAAAAGGATGGGGTGGGGGGGGCAGTGCAAATAGTCCGGGTAGCCATGATTAGCTGTTCAGGAGTCTTATGGCTTGGGGGTAGAAGCTGTTGAGAAGTCTTTTGGACCTAGACTTGGCACTCCGGTACCGCTTGCCGTGCGGTAGCAGAGAGAACAGTCTATGACTAGGGTGGCTGGAGTCTTTGACAATTTTGAGGGCCTTCCTCTGACACCGCCTGGTATAGAGGTCCTGGATGGCAGGAAGCTTTGCCCCAGTGATGTACTGGGCCGTACGCACTACCCTCTGTAGTGCCTTGCGGTCGGAGGCCAAGCAGTTGCCATACCAGGTGGTGATGCAACCAGTCAGGATGCTCTCGATGGTGCAGCTGTAGAATTTTTTGAGGATCTGAGGACCCATGCCAAATCTTTTCAGTCTCCTGAGGGGGAATAGGCTTTGTCGTGCCCTCTTCACGACTGTCTTGGTGTGTTTGGACCATGATAGTTCGTTGGTGATGTGGACACCAAGGAACTTGAAGCTCTCAACCTGCTGCCTCTCTCCAGCAGGAAGAGAGGCAAGAACCATTAGTCCGCCAGCTCAGGGACAAGCTACACTTTTCACAGCCCTGTGTAATGTTCAATGTAATTGCATTGCTGGACTTTTTGAAACGTAATGTATTTCTATTGTTTTAAAAATGTACAAATAAAAGGAAATGTATGGTTTTAACATGTCTTTAATGTTTATTTGTTTTAGCTGTTAGTGATAATACATTTGTGTTTACATCATTAAGCCTTAATGTATGTGTTATGAATGACCAAAGGTGTCTGACTTTATATTAAGTACAGCTTCATATGATACAAGGCATTTATGTTTGTGTTATAAAAGACCAAAGGGGTCTGACTTAAAATTACGTACAACGTCATGCGATATAGAATATTTATGGATGTGTTATGAATGACCGAAGGTGTCTCACTTAAAACGAAGTATTACAGGACACTACATAAAGTGTCAATATATAGGTTATTAATGTTCTGCTGATTTATGAAGGTTCTCTCATGATCCACAGGTTACTGTAGGGTGTGAGAGGTATTTAAATGGGTTCATGGACCTGCAAAGCATGCGTTTGTGTGTGTGTGTGTCAGAACCAAGCAGTGGCGACCCGTCATTCAGGGCAGGTGGGGCAGTATTGCATGTTATTTTGCCATTAATTTGTGTTACATATCAGTTTGCAAACAATGTCAAAAATAAATAATCCTTGAGTTAATAAAGCTGCATAAAAACATGGTCTCTTTCTTGAGTAAGGCACAGTGCTTTCTGTGGTAGAGAGGCAGCCAGCGAAAGCACAGAGCATTGGTGTTGGTAATCTTCTCTAGTTGCACCGTGATTGGTTCAGTGTTCACTCATGGGGACACTACGTCACCGCAGAATCTACCGGGATGTCCGGGAGAGCCTGGCTGTTCAAGCCCCCTTGGGTGCTGTCATCAGAGGTGGAAAAAGTACCCAATTGTCATACTTGAGTAAATAGTAAAGATACCTTTAATAGAAAATGACCCAAGTAAAATACTACTTGAGTAAAAGTCTAAAAGTATTTGGTTTTAAATATACTTAAGTATCAAAAGTAAATGTAATTGATAAAATATAATTAAGTATCAAAAAGTAAAAGTAAAAGTATAAATCATTTCAAAGTCCTTATATTAAGCAAAGCAGACGGCATCATTTACTTTTTTTTAAATTATTATTATTTAAGGATAGCCAGGGGAATGCTCCAACACTCAGACATCATTTACAAACGAAGCATGTGTTTAGTGAGTCCACCAGATAAGTGGCTGTAGGGATGACCAGGGATGTTCTTTTGACAAGTGTGTGAATTAGACAATTGTATTGTTCTGCTAAGCATTCAAAATGTAATGAGTACTTTTGGGTGTCAGGGAAAATGTATGGAGTAAAAAGTATATAATTGTCTTTAGGACCGTAGTGAAGTAAAAGTAAATGTTGTCAAAAATATAAATAGTAAAGTAAAGTACAGATACCCCAAAAAACTACTTAAGTAGTACTTTAAAGTATTTTTACTTAAGTAGTTTACACCACTGGCTGCCAAAGATTAACATTAGAAGTGCCCGTCCAAGAAGGCTCAAGGTCATTGCCCACAGATAAAATTACGTCAAATCACATTATATCTACCGTAGCTTTGATTGGACTGATCATGTCAACATTATACTTTCAACATGTGAATAGATGTTTACACTACTCACTTTATGTTTCAGGGGACAACGTTGACAAGATGTGTGAGTCGGACAACAGCTCAGATTTTTCAAGAACAGACCGGTCAAAAAAACACAAGAAGGAACAAAAAAGGAAACGGCTAGATGTGGAGGTATGTGTCATGACACTGCACACATTTAGATAATGCATTCATTAAAATCAAAGAACAGTAGACACTTTTTAAGTGTTTAAAGGCAAGCTAGCACAATCAGCTGTCATTTGGCATGTATATTCATGGAACACTAATGAAAAAAAGTATTTTATTAGGAACCCCATTAACTGTTGCAAAAGCAGCAGCTACTCTTCCTGGGGTCCACACAAAACATGAAACATGACATAGTACAGAACATTAATAGACAAGAACAGCTCAAGGACAGAACTACATACATTTTTTTTTAAAGGCACACGTAGCCTACATATCAATACATACACACAAACTATCTAGGTCAAATAGGGGAGCAGCGTTGTGCCGTGAGGTGTTTCTTTGTCTGTTTTTGAAACCAGTTTTTCTGTTTATTTGAGCAATATGAGATGGAATGTAGTTCCATGCAATAATGTCTCTTTATAATGCTATATGCTTTCTTGAATTTGTTCTGGATTTGGGGACTGTGAAAAGACCCCTGGTGGCATGTCTGGTGGGGAAAGTTTGTGTGTGTCAGAGCTGTGTGTAAGTTGACTATGCAAACAAATTGGGATTTTCAACACATTAATGTTTCTAATAAAAAGAAGAAGTGATGCAGTCAGTCTCTCCTCAACTCTTAGCCAAGAGAGACTGGCATGCATAGTATTTATATCAGCCCTCAGATTACAATGAAGAGCAAGATGTGCCACTCTGTTTTGTGCCAGCTGCAGCTTAACTAGGTCTTTCCTTGCAGCACTGGACCACACGACTGGACAATAATCAAGATTAGACAAAACTAGAGCCTTCAGAACTTGCTTTTTGGAGTGTGGTGTCAAAAAAGCAGAGCATCTCTTTATTACGGACAGACCTCCCCCCATCTTTACAACCATTGAATCTATATGTTTTGACCATGATAGTTTACAATCTAAGGTAACGCCAAGTAATTTAGTCTCCTCAACTTGTTCAACAGCCACACCATTCATTACCAGATTCAGCTGAGAACTTAGGGAATGATTTGTACCAAATACAATGCTCTTAGTTTTAGAGATGTTCAGGACCAGTTTATTAGGGTTTCAGTGACTTCATTAGCTGTGGTTGCTGATGCGTATATGGTTGAATCATCAGCATACATGGACACACACGCTTTGTTTAATGCCAGTGGCAGGTCATTGGTAAAAATAGAAAAGAGTAGAGGGCCTAGAGAGCTGCCCTGTGGTTCCACACTCTTTACATGTTTGACACTGGAGAAGCTTCCATTAAAGAAAACTCTTTGAGTTCCATTAGATAGATACAGTGAGGGAAAAAAGTATTTGATCCCCTGCTGATTTTTTACGTTTGCCCACTGACAAAGACATGATCAGTCTATAATTTTAATGGTAGGTTTATTTGAACAGTGAGAGACAGAATAACAACAACAAAATCCAGAAAAACGCATGTCAAAAATTTTATAAATTGATTTGTAGTTCTGGGCTGATTCCTCACCGTTCTCATGATCATTGCATCTCCACGAGGTGAGATCTTGCATGGAGCCCCAGGCCAAGGGAGATTGACAGTCTTTTGTGTTTCTTCCATTTGCCAAAAATCACACCAACTGTTGTCACCTTCTCACCAAGCTGCTTGGTGATGGTCTTGTAGCCCATTCCAGCCTTGTGTAGGTCTACAATCTTGTCCCTGACATCCTTGGAGAGCTCTTTGGTCTTGGCCATGGTGGACAGTTTGGAATCTGATTGATTGATTGCTTCTGTGGACAGGTGTCTTTTATACAGGTAACAAGCTGAGATTAGGAGCACTCCCTTTAAGAGTGTGCTCCTAATCTCAGCTCATTACCTGTATGAAAGACACCTGGGAGCCAGAAATCTTTCTGATTGAGAGGGGGTCAAATACTTATTTCCCTCATTAAAATGCAAATCAATTAATAACATTTTTGACATTAGTTTTTCTGGATCTTTTTGTTGTTATTCTGTCTCCCACTGTTCAAATAAACCTACCATTCAAATTATAGACTGATCATTTCTTTGTCAGTGGGCAAAGGTACAAAATCAGCAGGGGATCAAATACTTTTTTCCCTCACTGTAGCTCTGAATCCACGATATGGCAGAGGTTGAAAAGCCATAACACATACGTTTTTTCAACAACAGGATATGGTCAATAATTTCAAAGGCTGCACTGAAATCTTACAGTACAGCTCCCACAATCTTCTTATTATCAATTTCTTTCAACCAATCATCAGTCATTTGTGTCAGTGCAGTACATGTTGAGTGCCCTTCCCTATAAGCATATTGAAAGTCTGTTGTTAATTTGTTTACAGAGAAATAGCATTGTATTTGGTGAAACACAATTTTTTCCAACAGTTTGCTAAGAGCTGGCAGTAAGCTTATAGGTCTACTGTTAGAACCAGTAAAGGCCGCTTTACCATTCTTGGGTAGCGGAATTACTTTGGCTTCCCTCCAGGCCTGAGGACAAAGACTTTCCTCTAGGCTCAGATTAAAGATATGACAGATAGGCGTGGTTATGGAGCCAGCTACCATCCTCAGTAGCTTTCCATCTAAGTTGTAAATGTCAGGAGGTTTGTCATTATTGATCGATAACAATAGTTTTCCCACCTCTCTCACAGTAACTTTACAAAATTCAAACTTTAAATGTTTTTATTTCATTATTTGTTTTTTTATTCAGAATACGGTGGCTCACTGTTCATTGTTGGCATTTCCTGCCTAAGTTTGCCCACTTTGCCAATGAAGTAATCATTAAAATAATTGGCAACATCAAATAGTTTTGTGATGAATAACCCATCTGATTTGATGAAAGATGGAGCTGAATTTGTCTTTCTACCCATAATGTCATTTAAGGTACTCCATTTTTTTTATCATTCTTTATATCATTGATTTTTGGCTTCATAATACAGTTTCTTCTTCTTTTTGTTGAGTTTAGTCACATTATTTCTCAATTTGCAGTAAGTCAACAAATCAGATGTGCAGCCAGACTTATTAGCCACTCCTTTTGCCCCATCTCTTTCAACCAAACAGTTTTTCAATTCCTCATCAATCAATGGAGCCTTAACAGTTCTAACAATCAGTTTCCTAACAGGTGCATGTTTATCAATAATTGGAAGAAGCAATTTCATAAATTCATCAAGTGCAGCATCTGGATGCTCCTTATTAATCACATCAGACCAACAAATATTTTTTACATCATTCACATATGAGTCACAGCAAAATCCTTTGTATGATCTCTTATACACTATTTTAGGCCCAGCTGTTGGAACTTTGGCTTTCCTGGATATAGCCACTATATTGTGATCACTGCATCCAATGAGTACGGATACAGCTTTAGAACAAAGTTCTACAGTATTAGTAAAAATGTGATCATGTGGATGATCGTGTTCCTGTAGTGTTTGTAAACACCCTGGTAGGTTGATTAATAACCTGAACCAGATTACAAGCACTGGTTACAGTAAAAAGCTTCCTCTTGAGCGGACAGCTTGATGAAAACCAGTCAATATTCAGGTCCCCAAGAAAGTAGACCTCTCTGTTTACATCACATACACTATCAAGCATTTCACACATTTTATTTAAATACTGACTGTTCGCACTTGGTGGCCTATAGCAACACCCCAAAAGAAAAGGCTTTAGATGTGGCAAGTGAACCTGCAACCACAACACTTCAATGACATTTGACATAACGGGCAGCAGGTAGCTTAGTGGTTAAGAGCGTTGTGCCAGTAAACGAAAGGTTGCTGGTTCAAATCCCTGAGCGGACTAGGTGAAAAATATGTCGATGTGCCCTTGAGCAAGGCACTTAACCCTAATTGCTCATGTAAGTCGCTCTGGATAAGAGCGTCTGCTAAATGACTAAAATGTAAAATAAGTTATTTTCTAAGCATTACAGGGATATGGCTCTGAATACATATAGCAACACCTCCCCCATAAGCATTTCTGTCTCTTCTATAGATGTTATATTCTTGTATTGCTACTGCTATATCATCAAATGAATTATCTAAGTGAGTTATCTGATGTTAGCAAGTTATTGATTTCATTAACCTTATTTCTAAGGCTACATGTATAATACATGTAGCCTATGGGCTATTTTCAGCCCTTTCCTGGGTAGCTTATCAGAGAGACATAATACTGGAAAGAGCAAACAAAGCAAGAAAATAAAAAAATACATTAATCAATTGGTGTGTGTGTGTGTGTGTGTGTGCTGTGGGGTTGAAGCTACGAACCTATAGGCTTGGCTCTCTCATCCCTTCCAGGCTTCTGGGAGGGAGGGTGGACAATGAGCCTGTCATATCGGATGTAAGCAATGTCCCCACGCGCTCTGGCAGCTTTCATGGCTGGGAAAAGTTATTTCCTCTTCTGGCGCACAGCTTCAGGATAGTCCTCGTTGAGAAAGATGTACATTCCTCTCAAGTTCTTGGCTCTTTCCAGAACAGCTACCTTGTCCTTGAACCTCAGGAACTTGACCACTATCAGCCTGGGCCTGTCACCTGGGCCGGTGGTAGGTTTTCCAGTCCTGTGGGCGCACTCCACATCAATATTCCTGTGGTCCATCTTCAATTTCTCAGAGATCATTTCCCTCACTTTGTCCTCACTCCATCCAGGTCTCATGTGGAGATTCTGCAATTCCGTCCACAACCATGTTGTTACGCCTTGATTGTCCCTCGAGTCTGATTTATCTTTTTTTTTATCCGTCATCGTTATCATGGATTCACAGACAGAACTGATGTCCTCTCTCAATGACTTACAGATTGCTGTAGTCAACTGCAAACTGTTCTTTAGGTCCTGGACCTCTCTGGTCAGGTCGTCCATTATTTTATTAGTCGAATCAACCAGTATTTGGACAAAGCACTTGAAGTTATTTTCTTGATGCAACAACTGCTTATATAACTTTTTTTGTTTGTTTAAAAGATCCTTCACACGTGTGATAGAGAGACACCACTGTCCTCGACAACGGTACTCCCGTCGGCTTTGGTCTTTGTCATGGTAGCTAGCAAAGTAGGTTATGCTGTTACTCCTTGCAGTTCCAGACAGGGCAGGTCACAAGGAAGATTGAAAACAACAAACAGCAGGGCTCTAGACATCCACAAACCCAGGACAATGCGCGGTCCCAGCCACAATGGCTAACCGCGTCGCGGGCTGCGTTCAAGCCCTCAAGAAAACCCAGCTAGCTTGATATGCTGCTAGCTAGCAGCTAGGCTAGCTGCATGCCAAATAGCTCCTCAGACCCGTCCTTGGTCAGCAGGACAATGGACAGAGGCTAGCAATCCCAGCAACTGATGCCAACTGTGTCGCGGGATCCAAACTAAAAAGTTAGCTAGCTACAAAGAACTTCCCAATACACTTTCAAAACAACAAACTTTTCAAAACAACAAATCCAAGCTCTTCCTCGTTCACGTTCAACAGGAAGTGGGAAATTGATTGGAGTGGGAAAAAAGTGCTTGTGGTTGTGCATTGATAAGCACACCAGTCGCGTTAATGATAAGTAATAAAATTAAGACAGCACTTCTAAAAGCCTATTTCACACCATAGCCTGCGGAATTTGCAAGATAACTTTTTCTTTCATTTTGATTTTGTCACAAATGAAAAAGGTCAAGTTGGAAAGGCCCGATGACTGTAGGGGGAACACAAGCGACCAGCTCCCTTTCTCTCCCAGCAAAATAACTACGTTTTACAACTAAGGTCATACGTCTTTGAATTGCTGTCAGCTATTTCAACAAAAGCATATTATTCTCTGCATACATGTCAATACATACAGTACCTACTGTTTATGTAAACACATATTCCTGTTAATTTACAAAAATCTGTTTGAAGTGCAGCTAGCTCACTCCTGCACAGGCTAGCAGGCAAAGGGGTGTTAGATGGTAATATTGAGCTAGCATGAGTTAGCCTTGTTCTTTCGTTTCTTGGGTTACCCTCCTATCATAAATAGTCCATTATGGGTAGGGTTCTGAAACGAGGCACAGATGCAGCAGAAAAGTATGAGGGACAATCAACATTTTACCTTTAAAACACTACAATACATTTTTACTTTTGGGAAATGTCAACTGCTTAGGGGTTCTGTAAGTGACTTACGTTGTTACTTTTGTGGATATTTTAGCGTGGAACCTTGTCTTTAAAGGCAAGTTTTAGGCATGATGCATATGGGCTAAAACACACCAACCGGACGGTTGGCTGACTGCTCCTCACCCTGCATAGGATAGAGCAGACCAGAGTTAACCACAAAATCATTATATAAACATGGTGTTCACACAGCCCCAACGTTGAGTTATCACATTATTTGAACAGCTTGTTCGGCGCCTGCCCACGAGTGGAGCCAGCTGGCCATTAACATTACTACTACCACTCGGTTTTCTAACACCTTAATTAAAGTTTGGGACCAAATATACGGCATATTTGATATAGCTTAAAGTATCAAATGAAAAAATTACCTGAGTGGTAATAGTAACTTCTTAGTATTAGTTACTAGATAGTAATTATGTTATTAACAACATTTTAGTTTTATTGGAATTGCAAGTATGTTATTACACAGGTGGAACAAGGTATGGGAGAGGGAGGAGTCAAGGGGAGGCGTCCTGTAATAACATGTGTCACCGAATTGTAATTACATTGCAATTACTATTTACCTACATTGTTGTTACTAAGACCATTACTATGTAGTTACTATATAACATCAACTTAATCATTCTGTACATGCTGAAGTTGATTTGGTTTTATTTGTGTTATGGCAGAAGGAAATATATAAATATGTATGTTTAGAATAAATGCTTTTGTGTTCAGATTTCAGCAAGCACATTAATAAATTGCTTCATATTTTATACATTAACATCCAAAACCCCAGACGACATAGCAAAAAGATACAAGAAGGTCCTGGCGACCTACAAAAAGAAGGGAAGCATATCCACTGCTTTCCACAACGTGCAGGGTGTGGATCGCAACACTGTGGCGATAAGTGCCCCTCTGGCAGAGATCATGCTAGTAGCGCCGGAGTTCCTTCGTTCACAGCCAGAGTTTGACAGCTCTAAAGAGACGCTCAACCAATATGCAAGAAAGATCACCAAAAATGCAACAGCAGAGGTGAGCTACGCTATAAAAGAAAAGAGGCGTATAAATTCAAATAAACACTGATTATGAACACTCATTCACACACACCACACATCACATACACCCTAGGTAGAGATAATTTGAGAGAAAGGATGAGTAAGATAGTCTGTTTTCTGAAATGAGGCGCATGGAACTGCTCCATATCCCCTATAAACGTAATTTTGCACACATTTATGTTTGACTGTTAAGGATACAGCATGTTCTGGCTGTAAATTCTAAACAAAAATAAACAAAATATTGTGAGTGGTTGACGCTTGCTCCAGATGTGCAGTGGAGAGAGCAGTCTGTACACGTTCAACAAAAGATAATCACAGAATTTACATTATGTTAGTTGTTCCTGTGTAGAAACATTGTAATTACAAAACTTTTCTTTATAATGACATTGTAATAGCATAAATTGTGATATACCCTGCCAAATGTTTAATAATATTGAAAGTACATAGTAATTACACTTAAAGGTGCGGTAATAACATTCATCCTAGATTGAGATGGATTCCCATTGATCACAACTACAAGTACTGTATCGGGTGTCTGCCATCGTTGTAACATAGTAACTACATAGTAATTGCATGAGTTATTCATGATGTGTTTCACTTTACATTAAGTTGCTTGTTCCTGTGTAGAAACATTGTAGTTACGATCCTTGCCTTTAAAACAACATTGTAATAACTGACATTTTGATATATCCTGTGAAATATGTAATTGCATCGAAAGTACATTGTAATTACACTTATAGGTGTTGTAACAACAATTATTGTACATTGAAGTGTATTTTCCCAATGACTGAAATAAAAAGGTCTACCCTACTGTGTTTCACTTTCACTACTTGAATTATTTTGAACAACATTTCACTTACATTACACCTTTGAAGCCGAATAAATAAACCCTTTAATCCATTTTCAAAGGCAGTACATAGTACTCACAAAGGTTATACCATTACGTGTTTCACTTTATATTAAGTTGCTTGTATATCAATTGTAAATACATTGCTCTTACATTTTAATCAGTACATAATTTAATCCAAATAATATGGAAATAAGATAACTGAAGCTGTAGTTAATCATAGGGTTTGCATTGTTACAACAGCTGACGGAGTCCTAACCTAGCTTATTTTGGTGGTGACAGCCTTATTATAAAATAGATTTTAAAAAATGTCCTCATCAATCTACACACAATACCCCATAATGACAAAACAAAAGCAGGTTTTTAGACCCTTTCCTATGAGACTTGAAATTGAGCTCCGGTTCATCATGTTTCCATTGATCATCCTTAAGAAGTTTCTACTACTTGATTGGAATCCACCTGTGGTAAATTCAATTGATTGGATATGATTTGGAAAGGCAGACACCTGTCTATATAAGGTCCCACAGTTGAAAGTGCATGTCAGAGCAAAAACCAAGCCATGAGGTCAAAGGAATTGTCCGTATAGCTCCGAGACAGGATTGTGTCAAGGCACAGATCTGGGGAAGGGTACCAAAATATTTCTGCAGCATTGAAGGTCCCCAAGAACACAGGGGCCTCCATCATTCTTAAATGGAAGAAGTTTAGAATCACCAAGACTCTTCCTAGAGCTGGCTGCCCGGCCAAACTGAGCAATCGGGGGGAGAAGGGCCTTGGTCAGGGAGGTGACCAAGAACCCGATGGTCACTCTGACAGAGCTCCGGAGTTCCTCTGTGGAGATGGGAGAACTTTCCAGAAGGACAACCGTCTCTGCAGCACTCAACCAAATCAGGCCTTTATGGTAGTGGCCAGACGGAAGCCACTCCTCAGTAAAAGGCACATGACTGCCCGCTTGGAGTTTGCCAAAAGGCACCTATAGACTCTCAGACCATGAGAAACAAGATTCTCTGGTCTGATGAAACCAAGATTGAACTCTTTGGCCTGAATGCCAAGCGTCACGTCTGGAGGAAACCTTGCACCATCCCTATGTTGAAGCATGGTGGTGGCAGCATCATGCTGTGGGGATGTTTTTCAGTGGCATAGACTGGGAGACTAGTCAGGATCGAGGGATAGCTGAACAGAACAATGTACAGAGAGATCCTTGATGAAAACCTGCTCCAGAGCGCTCAGGACCTCAGACTGGGGCGAAGGTTCTCCTTCCAAGAGGACAAGGACCCTAACCACACAGCCAATAAAATGCAGGAGTGGCTTCGGGACAAGTCTCTGAATGTCCTTGAGTGGCCCTGCCAGAGCCAGGACTTGAAGCCGATCGAACATCTCTGGAGAGACCTGAAAATAGCTGTGTAGCGACGCTCCCCATCCAACCTGACAAAGCTTGAGAGGATCTGCAGAGAAACTCCCCAAATACAGGTGTGCCAAGCTTGTAGCGTCATATACAAGAAGACTCGGGGCTGTAATCGCTGCCAAAGTTGCTTCAACAAAGTACTGAGTGAGGGGTCTGAATTCTTATGTAAATGTATGTAGTGTGTCGTGACGTGACTTTCATTAATGTGATGACTTATTTATTGAATAATTACCTACTATGTTTGTTTAATCATTACTAGATCAAATTAATCATGTAATAATTAACACATTAGGAATTTGGGGCACCACGGGGAAAGTTGTTTAACAAGTTACCGTTTCACCTAATTAACTCTAAAGATATCTAGATATCTCTTATATCATTTAACAGTCACTTATTAATCATTTACCTCATATCAGTCTCATTCTGAATGTCCTAGACTCTTTAAATCTGCACAAATCCGGGTCTTACTGATCATTCCATACCACACAAATTGATTTAATTATTTATTTACTAACTGATTAAAAATGATAACACAAGATGCAAACACATACACGTGTAGGTTTGGGATTAGAACTTAATACAGTGAAAACGGGTCCATAGCGGACTAACACAATATGACGCTTGTTACAACAGATGGCGAGTTAAAGAGCGAGAGAAAGCGAGAGAGGAAGAGAAGCAACACTTGGATACATTTGTGAACTACTCACAGTAATCCTAATACCTTGCCCCGAACTGCCAGCCCCTTTGGGTAAGAAGTAATGCATGTATTTACGTGTTGAAGGTGTTCGTCGTGTATCTCTGTTGGACCCAGGACTTCGTGGAAAGGGGTCGATTGGGCCTTCTCTTTCGGATGTGCCTTAGATGTAAGGCTCTGATTGTCCACAAGAGGTCACAATGTCCTTCTTCTTAGTTGTCTGTTTACTTTCACTCGTTCTGGAAGTGGTCTTCTGAGGACGGATAATCAGCCGTGTCGATGATCCCCAGTGGGGTGATGAGAGCAGTGTAGTAGACGATGGTTTGAAGAGAGTAACAGGATTGTCCCACTTAAATTCACCTTCTTAGATACAGTACTTAGAACAGCTACTCAGCCGTAACATGGATTGTTAGAGAGGTGACTTTGTCGTCTTCACCTCGTGTTGATTTTCAGGGTCGTAACCAATGGAGACAGAAGCTGCAGCTTGAGTCCGTCTGGTCTAGTCTGTTAATTCTTAACTCCATTTTTTTGTACCCTCAGGTAAAAAGGGTCATTTCTGTGATACTGACACACTCTCTGAGCTCCCTCGGGTGTGGCTAGTTACGATGCAAAAGTATTATCATCACTATGATCTTGTTAGAAAGCTAAAATCACATTCCTATCTTCACGAAAACATTGTCTTCCTCCTTGATGTTTTCTACACAATGTAAAGGATGTAAACTTGATATACACAGTGTAAAACTCTTCAATTTACAATGTTTTCGTTATAACGCCTTTATACAATTTTTTATGAAATCACAAAATATACATACATTTTCCATATTCCATTTCTCATCATTCCCAACATTCGGATGTTGAAATATATTGTCCCAGTGTTCATTATTGTATGTTGAAGTTACCCCTGTGGGTAAGAGGGTCTGGTTGTTGTCAGCCATTTGCCAAGCTGATGTGAGGCCTTTGATCCTCACCCAGGGAGAGTCATGACACATGTAACAAGGTTAAGTAATAGGATGCAGTGTTAACATGGTGCTACACAGGAGACTGCAAAAGTGTAATTACAGAACATGTTAGTTACATTTGGAACAAAACATATTGTAATTACATAGAGATAAATCATGAATAATTACACGTGGAATAACCTCCGACAATCTGATTTGTAATTACATATCCTTGTTCCACTTGTGTAATAACCTATAGCGCTAAATCCTTATTACAGTGTAATTACATAGTATTTACATAGTAATTACATGTAACTACTATGTTATAAATACATGTATTACTACTTAGTTAAATATTAATTAATGTGCACCTAAGGTAAAGTGTTTACCAGACATTTTTAAAATGTATGAACTACTAGGTTATAGGCTTACTTAATAAATGTTTGGAGTAGGTTTTTAGAGTAAATACATGTTTGGAGTAGAAATCATCCCTGTCTGATGCATTTTGCGTCATATGATGCTGTGTTTTGCATCATATGATGCAAAATTAATCAATAGGGGATGGTTTCTATATTTTGAAAGTTACATATCAGTCCCGTGTAGCTCAGTAGGTAGATCATGGCATTTGCAACGCCAGGGTTGTGGGTTCGATTCCCACGGGGGACCAGTATGAAGAAAAAAAAATATGTATGCACTCACTAACTGTAAGTCGCTCTGGATAAGAGCGTCTGCTAAAATGACTAAAATCTAAAAAATCTAAAAGCATCTTGAAAACTTGATTGCTGACAAGCAAAACATTTGGACTAATGAAACATATGCCAAAGCAGAGTTTTTGGGTGGAATTTTTCATTAAGGTTCTCCCACTTATTTTTCACCCATGCAGGTGACAGCTGCCCCTCCAGCTCGCACTCCTACACGTAGAAAAGACATAAGATGAAGTACAATAATAACCAAAACATGAGCAAAGTAGAGTTGTGTGAACTTTCTGTAGCTAGACTGCCACATACTTTTGGAGTGCCAAATTGGAGTGCCAAGGTGAAACAGTAACGAGTGCAGCATACCATTACTTTCACCATAACAGGTTATGTACAATGAAACTAGCTGGCTAACGTTAAATATGAAGTCGTCACTCAACAGCAAGTAACCCTGTAGCTAACCGCTTTCGAGCATCTGCCCCGCTACCTCATAACCCATGCTCCCATCTAATTCATTTACCCATGCTTCCTATATACCCCAACAGGCTAATTGCAGTGGTAATGAACATGTAAAAGCAGCAAATTGGGATGGGAATAACATTAGCAACTAAGCAACGCGCACACACACACACACACACACACACACACACACACACACACACCCCCACCACACACACACACACACACACACACACACACACACACACATACTTGCATAAACATATCCAGTACATTGATGCGAAACAACCACTACCACAACAACAATATGCCACGTCAGCCCATCTCCCCTCCCTTCAGTAGAGACATGGCATGGGACAGCTCTGGGACTAGGACAGCTCTGTGACTGTGATCTCCGTGCCCTTAGTGCTCTGCTCATTTGCAAAGCCGTAGCTGAAGGTCACACAGCTCACATGATGCGGAAGAAATAAACTGAATTAAAATAAGGTAGGCTTTAAAAAGCAAATACCCATGATATTTTGAAGTTTTATAAAGGGATGATGTTTTTCCTCACAGGATATGTTGGAGGTTCATTATAGTGCCAAAAGTGTCAGCAGTTTTGATCAGAAGGAATAGAGTCTCAAATTAATAAATAGGAACGAGTATGAGGGATTGAATAAACAGTTCTTTGACTTGGAGTAAATACATTTCAAAGAGAACGGCTGAATCACAGCATGCATGGAAATAAGAGCAGCGCCACCGGCATCACCGCTTAGTATGCTATCAGTGTTAGTTTAAAGTTGGGGGATATGTTAAATTTCAAAACTAAAGAGTTTAGAAAGAGGCCTGACATGTCGAGAGGTGAGCTCGCTTTCAGTGCATCTTTAACCTCTAAAAGGCTCCAAAAGCTACACCCTCTTCCTTGTGTTCTTACAGACACTCCAATCCGGCAACTCCCATCCACCCACCTACAGACTTTAATTCTTAAAAGTCTAAGCCATTGGGGTGGTTCTAAGCTGACATATGGCATTTTTTAAAGATCATACCATGGATTATTTAGCTATTTGATTTGGAATTTTAGGACCCCTTTAGGTATAAAAAGAAGTTAAATGTTATTTTTTGGATAAAATATAGAATTTGGCCTTTACTGCTATAGCCCAGAGAAACGCATTGAATAACATGAAAAAGACAGTCACAAGGAATAAGGTTTTGAAGTGTCTGTCCTATATATAGGAGATATGTGACTCGTTTCAGGAAACTAGGCGTATGTCACTGCTTCACTACTTCGTGCGTCACTACTTCATTTGAACGTAAAGTTTTTATTTTCTAATAAAAATGAGTTTTTTGGCAGAATTGCCTTCTGGAACATGTGAACTTTCATGTGCCTTAATAACAAACTTGTATGCCATCTGTAAATACGAATACAATTGTTAAATTACGAACCTAATTGGTTTAGCCACAGAAAAAGACAGCAACCTTCCCGCTAGCCATGATTGGCTGAGATAATGAGTGAGCTGGACATGCCCGAGAGATGAGTTCGGATTGGTCTGCCATGTAGCTCCCTTCTGTCTATTTGAGCTGTTCAGTATGTGTAGTAGGTAATCCTTTCTAATGCTGCTTTTATCACGTAGTAAAACTGCATAATTGTTTGCTCTCCACTTTCTGGAGGACTGAGTTTTGAAATCAGTGGAATTAGAGTATAATAGCTAAGGAGATTGAGAAAACACCGGTCTCCGGATTACATCTTCAAACTAAGGGCAACCATGGCATCCGTGACAGAGAGAGAGAAGCTTCCATCCATGTATACGGGTAAGATAGTCTAGCTAGCTAGATTTTCAGATATTACACGGTTCTAATTTTGTCAGAAAGTTGTTTTCATTTCAAGTTAAAGTGTACTGTTAGCTAGCTAGCTAACATTAGCTGGCTGGCTCGTTAGCAAACATTACGTGTATGATCTGTGTAGTAATATTATTCGTATCTCAGAGCCATTTGCTTTGCTAGTTGTAGCCTAATGTTAGCTAGCTAACATTGAACCTGGTTGGTTAGCTACCTGCAGATTCATGCAGGGTAGTAATGTCATGAGTTGGGATTATGGTTCATTGTTTAGCTAGCTAGCTACATGTTTTAACAAAAGACTCCACTATGCAAGTAACCATTTCAATCGAATGTTCATGATGTCACTGCGACAACTGTTGATAGACGTAGCTGGTAAATTCACTCTGGCTATCTACACCGATTTCAGAGAACTCTTGTCTGAGTGTGCCAGAGCGCAGATAAGTGACAAATTTACGAACGCTCAACACCCGTTGAATATGGCCGGTGTCAGTAAAAGTTGGCAAAAAAACGTGATTAAATTGTTGCCAGCAGCACGGTTGCAGTCACCAATGCTCTGGATAACATAAAAAATGCCTAACCTGCTCTGCTAGGGCAAGTACAATGGTCAGTGAGCTGTTCCCTCATTTGTGACTGGAAGTACAAAGCAAGCTAGCCAATGTTAGCCAGTTGGCTTGGGTGCTTGACTGCTGTTGTTAGGACAGAACGCTCGGATCAACCCTACTCCTCGGCCAGAGCGTCCAGTGAGCGCTCTGAACACTCCTTAAAGAGATGGGCCGGGCTAAAGCTTAAGATGGAGTGAACAATGCTGAATGGGTGTAGCCAAAGAAGAGCTCTCCAGTAGGTGTACCAAGTCATTTTCTCAAAAGTGAGGTTACAAGTTTATCAACTTTCAAAGCAGAATTACTTTCCCATTGTTCCTCAAATGTAGTGTATGATATACCATTTTCTAGCTCTGAGTCTCTACTTTTATTCAATGTAAAAATAAAAATAAACATTAAAAAATTTGCTACATAAAACTGAATCGTGCCGGTCGGTCACATATAAGAAAGCTCAGGAAATATACATTACCAGTCAAAAGTTAGAACACACCTACTCATTCCAGGGTTTTTCTTGAATTTTACTATTTTCTACATTGTAGAATAATAGTGAAGACATCAAAACTATGAAATAACACATAGGGAATCATGTAGTAACCAAAAAAGTGTTAACCTTTACGGGATCGGTGTCCCGTATACGGGACCGTTGAGTTAACGTGCGCTAATGTGATTAGTATGACTGTTGTAAGTAACAGCAAACTTATATGGGCAGAACGCTTAAATTCTTGTTAATCTAACTGCACTGTCCAATTTGCAGTAGCTATTACAGTGAAAAAATACCATGCTATTGCTTGAGGAGAGTGCACAACAACAAAAAACATATTACGGCAACTAGTTTGATACATTCACCTCTGAAGATAAATAATGTACTTACATTCAGTAATCTTGCTCTGATTTGTCATCCTAAGGGTCCCAGAGATAAAATATAGCATAGTTTTGTTTGATAAAATCTATTTCTTTATTTAAATGTAGGAACTGGGTTCTACAGTTTGAACCCCTGCTGTCTCTGGCTCCACACCCACCCCGCCCGGACATCTAGATGTGTGAAAGTTAGTGTATAAGCTAATGATCCATCATGTATGACATTCCTGGGAGTGTGTAAACTTACATTTTGTATTACCATATCATTTTTGCATGTTCTCTATGGTTATCAGTGGATATAAAAAGTCTACACACCCCTGTTAAAATGCCAGGTTTTTGTGATGTAAAAGAATGAGTTTTGTCAGATCTTTTTCCACTGTTAATGTGACCTATAATGTGAACAATTCAATTGAAAAACTAACTGAAATCTTCGAGGGGGAAAAATGAAAGATAAAAACCTTACAATAACCTGGTTGCATAAGTGTACACACCCTCATAACTGGGGATGTGGCTGTGTTCAGAATTAACCAATCACATTCAAACTCATGTTAAATAGAAGTCATTATACACCTGCCATCATTTAAAGTGACTCTGATTAATCATAAATAAAGTTCAGCTGTACTAGTAGGATTTTCCTGACATTTTCTTAGTTGCATCTCAGTGCAAAAGCCATGGTCCGCAGAGAGCTTCCAAGGCATCAGAGGGATCTCATTGTTGAAAGATATCAGTCAGGAGAAGGGTACAAAATAATTTCCAAAGCATTACATATACCATGGAACACAGTGAAGACAGTCATCATCAAGTGGAGAAAATATGGCACAACAGAGACATTACCAAGAACTGGACGTCCCTCCAAAATGTATGAAAACACGAGAAGAAAACTGGTCAGGGAGGCTTCCAAGAGGCCTACAGCAACATTAAAGGAACTGCAGGAATTTCTGGCAAGTACAGGCTGTGTGCTACATGTGACAACAATCTCCCGTATTCTTCATATGAATGGGCTATGGGGTAGGGTGGCAAAACGGAAGCCTTTTCTTACAAAGAAAAACATCCAAGCCCGGCTGAAGTTTGCAAAAACAAACATCAAGTCCCCCAAAAGCACGTGGGAAAATGTGTTATGGTCTGATGAAACCAAGTTTGAACTTTTTGGCCATAATTCCAAACGGTATGTTTGGCAAAAAAACAACACTGCACATCACCCAAAGAACACCATACCCACAGTGATGCATGGTGGTGGCAGCATCATGCTTTGGGGCTGTTTTTCTTCAGCTGGAACCGGGGCCTTAGTCAGGGTGGAGGGAATTATGAACAGTTCCAAATACCAGGCAATTTTGGCACAAAACCTTGAGGCGTCCGTTAGAAAGCTTAAGATGAAGAGGAAGTTCACCTTTCAGCATGACAACGACGCAAAGCACACATCCAAATCCACAAAAGCATGGCTTCACCAGAAGAACATTAACGTTTTGCAATGGCCCAGCCAGAGCCCAGACCTGAATCCAATTGAACATCTCTGGGGTGATCTGAAGAGGGCTGTGCACAGGAGATGTCCTCGCAATCTGACAAATTTGGAGCGCTTTTGCAAAGAAGAGTGGGCAAATATTGCCACGTCAAGATGTGCCATGCTAATAGACTCCTACCCAAAAAGACTGAGTGCTGTAATAAAATCAAAAGGTGCTTCAACAAAGTATTAGTTTAAGGGTGTGCACACTTATGCAACCAGGTTATTGTTTGTTTTTCAATTGAATTGTTCACTTTATAGGTCACATTAAAGGTGGAAAAAGTTCTGACATGATTTATCTTTGTCTCATTCTTTTACATCACAAAAACCTGGCATTTTAACAGGGGTGTGTAGACTTTTTATATCCACTGTATGTACTTAAAAATTTATCAATTGACCAATTCGGTACATTTGGGCAGATTTGATACAAAATAGTCCACTGGATCAATCTGAAACTTTGCACACACACTGCTGCCATCTAGTGGCCAAAATCTAAATTGCGCCTAAACTGCAATATTATCTTGTGGCATTTCTCTTGCATTTCGAAGATGATGGAACAAAAAAACAAACATGTTTTTTTGTTTGTATTATCTTATACCAGATCTAATGTGTTATAATCTCCTACATTAATTTCACATTTCCACACACTTCAAAGTGTTTCTTTTCAAATTATATCAAGAATATATATACCCTTGCTTCAGGTGCTGAGCTACAGGCAGATTTGGGTATGTCATTTTAGGCGAAAATTAAAAAAAAGGTCCGATCCTTAAGAGGTTAATAAAAATATATATTTTTAACTGCATAATAAATAAATGTGACTGGACAATTTTGTGTGAGTCAGGGGCTGGGCCCAAGCCCATAGGGGGCCCAAGAGGCAAATATTTTTCTCCAACCACTGGAACCCCCTCTCAATGTTAAAAATACATCAGAGAGCATAATTTAGCCACAGAGGATCAACAGTTTCAAAAAAATAACTGTGGGTTACATTTTATCACAAGCGCATACAATGGGGGAAAAAAGTATTTAGTCAGCCACCAATTGTGCAAGTTCTCCCACTTAAAAAGATGAGAGAGGCCTGTAATTTTCATCATAGGTACACGTCAACTATGACAGACAAATTGAGGATTTTTTTTCTCCAGAAAATCACATTGTAGGATTTTTTATGAATTTATTTGCAAATTATGTTGGAAAATAAGTATTTGGTCAATAACTAAAGTTTCTCAATACTTTGTTATATACCCTTTGTTGGCAATGACACAGGTCAAACGTTTTCTGTAAGTCTTCACAAGGTTTTCACACACTGTTGCTGGTATTTTGGCCCATTCCTCCATGCAGATCTCCTCTAGAGCAGTGATGTTTTGGGGCTGTCGCTGGGCAACACAGACTTTCAACTCCCTCCAAAGATTTTCTATGGGGTTGAGATCTGGAGACTGGCTAGGCCACTCCAGGACCTTGAAATGCTTCTTACGAAGTCACTCCTTCGTTGCCCGGGCGGTGTGTTTGGGATCATTGTCATGCTGAAAGACCCAGCCACGTTTCATTTTCAATGCCCATGCTGATGGAAGGAGGTTTTCACTCGAAATCTCACGATACATGGCCCCATTCATTCTTTCCTTTACACGGATCAGTCGTCCTGGTCCCTTTGCAGAAAAACAGCCCCAAAGCATGATGTTTCCACCCCCATGCTTCACAGTAGGTATGGTGTTTTTTGGATGCAACTCAGCATTCTTTGTCCTCCAAACACGACGAGTTGAGTTTTTACCAAAAAGTTATATTTTGGTTTCATCTGACCATATGACATTCTCCCAATCCTCTTCTGGATCATCCAAATGCACTCTAGCAAACTT
This sequence comes from Coregonus clupeaformis, assembly GCF_020615455.1. NCBI lineage: Eukaryota > Metazoa > Chordata > Actinopteri > Salmoniformes > Salmonidae > Coregonus > Coregonus clupeaformis. The sequence goes on along the minus strand of NW_025534019.1, from coordinate 168,053 downwards.
CAGATGGGCCTGGACATGTACTGGCTTAAGCAGGGGGACACGTCTCGCACTGCAGGATTTGAGTCCCTGGCGGCGTAGTGTGTTACTGATGGTAGGCTTTGTTACTTTGGTCCCAGCTCTCTGCAGGTCATTCACTAGGTCCCCCCGTGTGGTTCTGGGATTTTTGCTCACCGTTCTTGTGATCATTTTGACCCCACGGGGTGAGATCTTGCGTGGAGCCCCAGATCGAGGGAGATTATCAGTGTTATTGTATGTCTTCCATTTCCTAATAATTGCTCCCACAGTTGATTTCTTCAAACCAAGCAGGTCTACAATTTTGTTTCTGGTGTCCTTTGACAGCTCTTTGGTCTTGGCCATAGTGGAGTTTGGAGTGTGACTGTTTGAGGTTGTGAAAAGTTGTCTTTTATACTGATAACAAGTTCAAACAGGTGCCATTAATACAGGTAACGAGTGGAGGACAGAGGAGCCTCTTAAAGAAGAAGTTACAGGTCTGTGAGAGCCAGAAATCTTGCTTGTTTGTAGGTGACCAAATACTTATTTTCCACCATAATTTGCAAATAAATTCATAAAAAATCCAACAATGTGATTTTCTGGAGAAAAAAAATCTCAATTTGTCTGTCATAGTTGACGTGTACCTATGATGAAAATTACAGGCCTCTCTCATCTTTTTAAGTGGGAGAACTTGCACAATTTGTGGCTGACTAAATACTTTTTTTCCCCCACTGTGTATATATATATATATATATATATATATATATATATATATATATATATATATATATATATATATATATACAGTGAGGGAAAAAAGTATTTGATCCCCTGCTGATTTTGTACGTTTGCCCACTGACAAAGACATGATCAGTCTATAATTTTAATGGAAGGAGTATTTGAACAGTGAGAGACAGAATAACAAAAACCAAATCCAGAAAAACTCATGTCAAAAATGTTATGAATTGATTTGCATTTTAATGAGGGAAATAAGTATTTGACCCCTCTGCAAAACATGACTTAGTACTTGGTGGCAAAACCCTTGTAGGCAATCACAGAGGTCAGACGTTTCTTGTAGTTGGCCACCAGGTTTGCACACATCTCAGGAGGGATTTTGTTCCACTCCTCTTTGCAGATCTTCTCCAAGTCATTAAGGTTTCGAGGCTGAGGTTAGGCAAATCGAAACTTCAGCTCCCTCCACAGATTTTTTGTGGGATTAAGGTCTGGAGACTGGCTAGGCCACTCCAGGACCTTAATGTGCTTCTTCTTGAGCCACTCCTTTGTTGCCTTGGCCGTGTGTTTTGTGTCATTGCCCTGCTGGAATACCCATCCACGACCCATTTTCAATGCCCTGGCTGAGGGAAGGAGGTTCTCACCCAAGATTTGATGGTACATGGACCCGTCCATCGTCCCTTTGATGCGGTGAAGTTGTCCTTTCCCCTTAGCAGAAAAACACCCCCAAAGCATAATGTTTCCACCTCCATGTTTGACGGTGGGGATGGTGTTCTTGGGGTCATAAGCAGCATTCCTCCTCCTCCAAACACGGCGAGTTGAGTTGATGCCAAAGAGCTCCATTTTGGTCTCATCTGACCACAACACTTTCACCCAGTTCTCCTCTGAATCATTCAGATGTTCATTGGCAAACTTCAGATGGCCCTGTATATGTGCTTTCTTGAGCAGGGGGACATTGCGGGCGCTGCAGGATTTCAGTCCTTCACGGCGTAGTGTGTTACCAATTGTTTTCTTGGTGACTATGGTCCCAGCTGCCTTGAGATCATTGACAAGATCCTCCAGTGTAGTTCTGGGCTGATTCCTCACCGTTTTCATGATCATTGCAACTCCACGAGGTGAGATCTTGCATGGAGCTCCAGGCCGAGGGAGATTGACAGGTCTTTTGTGTTTCTTCCATTTGCGAATAATCACACCAACTGTTGTCACCTTCTCACCAAGCTGCTTGGTGATGGTCTTGTAGCCCATTCCAGCCTTGTGTAGGTCTACAATCTTGTCCCTGACATCCTTGGAGAGCTCTTTGGTCTTGGCCATGGTGGAGAGTTTGGAATCTGATTGATTGATTGCTTCTGTGGACAGGTGTCTTTTATACAGGTAACAAGCTGAGATTAGGAGCACTCCCTTTAAGAGTGTGCTCCTAATCTCAGCTCGTTACCTGTATAAAAGACACCTGGGAGCCAGAAATCTTTTTGATTGAGAGGGGGTCAAATACTTATTTCCCTCATTAAAATGCAAATAAATTTATAACATTTTTGACATTAGTTTTTCTGGATTTGTTTGTTGTTATTCTGTCTCTCACTGTTCAAATAAACCTACCATTACAATTATAGACTGATCATATCTTTGTCAGTGGCCAAATGTACAAAATCAGCAGGGGATCAAATACTTTTTTCCCTCACTGTATATATATAAATATGTGTGTGTGTGTATATATATATATATATATATGTGTGTGCGTGTGTGCGTGTGTATTACCTCCTAATATTTTCCAATCTGGGTGTCGCTTCATTGGCCTGGGCTATTGTATGTTTGGATTCAAGACCAAATTGATCTCAGTTTGTCAGTGTCAGAGTAGTCACTCATTTCGGTAATTTTTGTGGTACGGGGCCTATCATTTCTTAATCCGCCTGTGTAGATGGAAACCGAAAAGTCTGAACCTTTTGGGTAAAACACTGAGGTAAATCCTGTATGGAAATGCACCAGAAATGTGCCATTGCAGTGGAATAGGAAGAGAAGATCTACAAGACAAGAGGCTGAGTATTAGCCAGCCATCAATCGAGTGACAAACCCAATCAGCATCACCCACAGAAAACCAGTTTAGTCTGGCAATTATGCATGCTCAATAGGCATAATTGCTAGGCATAATTGCTGAGGGTTGTTGTTCTGTTTTTTGACCAGATCACCCTGAAAGACGTCCTAACACAATTCCCAGAGTAACACTAGAATACCAGAAACAGTGTGACAGAGACAAGGGCGTAGGAGCTGGACATGGGCATAGGAAAGATTTTTTGACATGGGCTGCAGGATTTTTTTTGGCCCGATTTAGATATGTTTCTGCTTAACATTTCTGACATTTTGGTAGGCTATTTGTTAGTCAACTTGTCTATAATTAGATACATACAGATTATCTTCTGTCATTATACTGTCTGTTGCCTTAGAAGACTGAATAAACCCTTGCTCACCAGAATAATGTCATAAATCGATAGAATAAATGCTTAAATCTAAAGTTTTCTCTGTAATCTGTAGCAATCTGTAGCAACAGTGCCGGAGAAGATGGCTGCCGTTTTACAGCCCTCTAACCAATTGTACTATTATGTGTGTTTTTCCGCGTTATTTGTAATTTATTTTGTACATAATGTTTTTGCCATCGTCTCTTATAACCAAAAAGAGCTTCTGGATATCAGGACAGCGATTACTCACCTCGTATTGGACGAAGATTTTTTCTTCAACGAGGCGGCCGCGAAGGATATCATACAGACACCCGACAAGGCCCAAATCCCCGTCATTCGCGTGAGGAAGAGACGGAGATATCGTGGACGTAGATCGGGGTGCCTTGTAAGGATCTGACGGCGAGCGAGTAAACTGCCTCTTCCATCAATCCTATTAGCCAACGTTCAATCATTTGAAAATAAATTGGATGATTTAAGATTACGGTTATCCTACCAACGGGACATTAAAAACTGTAATATCTTATGTTTCACCGAGTCGTGGCTGAACGACGACAATGATAACATTCAGCTAGCAGGCTATACGCTACATCGGCAGGACAGAACGGCTGACTCCGGTAAGACAAGGGGTGGCGGTCTGTGTATATTTGTAAACAACAGCTGGTGCACAAAATCAAATACTAAGGAAGTCTCGAGGTTTTGCTCGCCTGAGGTAGAGTATCTTATGATAAGCTGTAGACCACACTATTTACCAAGAGAGTTTTCATCTATGTTTTTCATAGCTGTCTATTTACCACCACAAACCAATGCTGGCATTAAGATTGCACTGAATGAGTTGTACAAGGCCATTAATCAACAGGAAAACGCTCATCCAGATGCAGCGCTCCTAGTGGCCGGGGACTTTAATGCAGGGAAACTTAAATCCGTTCTACCTAATTTCTACCAGCATGTTAAATGTGCAACCAGAGGAAAAAAAACTCTAGACCACCTTTACTCCACACACAGAGACGCATACAAAGCTCTCCCTCGCCCTCCATTTGGCAAATCTGACCATAATTATATCCTCCTGATTCCTGCTTATAAGCAAAAACTAAAGCAGGAAGCACCAGTGACTCGGTTAATAAAAAAGTGGTCAGATGACGCAGATGCTAAGCTACAGGACTGTTTTGCTAGCACAGACTGGAACATGTTCCGGGATTCTTCAGACAGCATTGAGGAGTACACCACATCAGTCACTGGCTTCATCAATAAGTGCATCGATGATGTCGTCCCCACAGTGACCGTACGTACATACCCCAACCAGAAGCCATGGATTACAGGAAACATCCGCACTGAGCTAAAGGGTAGAGCTGCCGCTTTCAAGGAACGGGACTCTAACCCGGACGCTTATAAGAAATCCCGCTATGACCTCCGACGAACCATCAAACAGGCAAAAGTCAATACAGGACTGAGATTGAATCATACTACACTGGCTCTGACGCTCGTCGGATGTGGCAGGGCTTGAAAACTATTACAGACTACAAAGGGAAGCACAGCCGCGAGCTGCCCAGTGACACAAGCCTACCAGATGAGCTAAACCACTTCTATGCTCGCTTCGAGGCAAGCAACACTGAAGCATGCATGAGAGCACCAGCTGTTTCGGATGACTATGTGATCACGCTCTCCGTAGCCGATGTGAGTAAGACTTTTAAGCAGGTCAACATTCACAAGGCCGCAGGGCCAGACGGATTACCAGGACGTGTACTCCGAGCATGTGCTGACCAACTGGCAAGTGTCTTCACTGACATTTTCAACATGTCCCTGACTGAGTCTGTAATACCAACATGTTTCAAGCAGACCACCATAGTCCCCGTGCCCAAGGACTCTAAGATAACCTGCCTAAATGACTACCGACCCGTAGCACTGACGTCTGTAGCCATGAAGTGCTTTGAAAGGCTGGTCATGGCTCACATCAACAGCATTATCCCAGAAACCCTAGACCCACTCCAATTTGCATACCGCCCCAACAGATCCACAGATGATGCAATCTCTATTGCACTCCACACTGCCCTTTCCCACCTGGACAAGAGGAACACCTACGTGAGAATGCTATTCATTGACTACAGCTCAGCATTCAACACCATAGTGCCCTCAAAGCTCATCACTAAGCTAAGGATCCTGGGACTAATCACCTCCCTCTGCAACTGGATCCTGGACTTCCTGACGGGCCGCCCCCAGGTGGTAAGGGTAGGTAACAACACATCTGCCACACTGATCCTCAACACGGGGGCCCCTCAGGGGTGCGTGCTCAGTCCCCTCCTGTACTCTCTGTTCACCCATGACTGCATGGCCAGGCACGACTCCAACACCATCATTAAGTTTGCCGACGACACAACAGTGGTAGGCCTGATCACCGACAACGATGAGACAGCCTATAGGGAGGAGGTCAGAGATCTGGCCGTGTGGTGCCTGGACAACAACCTCTCCCTCAACGTGACCAAGACAAAGGAGATGATTGTGGACTACAGGAAAAAAAAGAGGACTGAGCACGCCCCCATTCTCATCGACGGGGCTGTAGTGGAACAGGTTGAGAGCTTCAAGTTCCTTGGTGTCAACATCACCAACGAACTATCATGGTCCAAACACACCAAGACAGTCGCGAAGAGGGCACGACAAAGCCTATTCCCCCTCAGGAGACTGAAAAGATTTGGCATGGGTCCTCAGATCCTCAAAAAATTCTACAGCTGCACCATCGAGAGCATCCTGACTGGTTGCATCACCGCCTGGTATGGCAACTGCTTGGCCTCCGACCGCAAGGCACTACAGAGGGTAGTGCGTACGGCCCAGTACATCACTGGGGCAAAGCTTCCTGCCATCCAGGACCTCTATACCAGGCGGTGCCAGAGGAAGGCCCTCAAAATTGTCAAAGACTCCAGCCACCCTAGTCATAGACTGTTCTCTCTGCTACCGCACGGCAAGCGGTACCGGAGTGCCAAGTCTAGGTCCAAAAGACTTCTCAACAGCTTCTACCCCCAAGCCATAAGACTCCTGAACAGCTAATCATGGCTACCCGGACTATTTGCACTGCAAACTATTTGCACCCATCCTTTTTACGCTGCTGCTACTCTGTTAATTATTTATGCATAGTCACTTTAACTCTACCCACATGTACATATTACCTCAACTACCTCAACTAGCCGGTGCCCCCGCACATTGACTCTGCAACGGTACCCCCCTGTATATATAGCCTCCCTACTGTCACTTTATTTTACTTCTGCTCTTTTTTTTCTCAACACTTTTTTTGTTGTTGTTTTATTTTAACTTTTTTTTGTTTAAAATAAATGCACTGTTGGTTAAGGGCTGTAAGTAAGCATTTCACTGTAATGTCTGCACCTGTTGTATTCGGCGCATGTGACCAATACAATTTGATTTGATTTGATTTGATTTGATTTTAATCTTTGTTTCTTTCGCAGAGCAAAGACATTTAGGGACTGTGGAGAAAATGCAATAACTCAACAACAACAAAATGAAAGGATTTTCAGAGCAAAATTTCCAAATGACATCAGTTTGACTGGTTGTAAGGAAATAGAAAGCTTTCAAAACGACCCAACATGTTTCTGATAAGATTTCAGCTCGGCTTGGATGCAAATTTTATGTGGTTGAAATACTGTCAGCTTTTATGATGCTGATAAAGATAGCACCTCTACAGACGGTATCTAACTTTGCATTCGCATTCTCTCAAGATGCGGAAAGAAATAAATCATATTTCTCCACTCCTGTTCCCGAGTCAAAATGTAGCCTACATTTGGTGTATCATTTTGCTACAAGAAATGCTTAATTCTGCAGGAGTTTATATTAATGCTATGTGAGAGGTTATAGACCTACAGTCAGTGTCAAGATTTCAGTTTCCATTTAACCTACCCTTGACATGCCATAGGCCTATCTGAAGTCCCATCTTGTGACTATTGAATGTGTATAGCACCTCACAATCATCACACATAACATAGCCGGCAGCCCAGCACTGCTATCATCCTCTTTTACCACTTCACCAAATATTTCCCAAACATTACTTTTCTGGCCCTCCCTTCTCTTTATTTTCAACTCTCCATTTCGCAGCTTTTCTCTTGTTGCATTAAACTCAAACATTGTCCTTTTTGCCTCCTTCTTTAACCTGTCTCTTCCCCTTCATCTACAATGATTGAATTGGATTTAACAAGTGACATCAATAAGGGATCATAGCTTTCACCTGGATTCACCTGGTCAGTCTATGTCATGGAAAGTGCAGGTGTTCTTAAGGTTTTGTATACTCAGTGTAGGTACTATTGACTTGCATTGGATTTGTGCCACAAATTTGTTGCCCCCCAGGAGACCAGCTACACCCTCATCCAGGTTGAACCCCCGATATCTCAAAAGTTAGCATTTGAAACAGTGGCCCGGTAAACAAAACCAAAGCATGGGTTGTTGTCATTCCTTGTCCTTAGACTGCTTACAGGGTAAGAAAACCAATATGTAGTTATGTAATTTGGGTGAACTATCCCTTTAAGCCTTTGATTGTCGCTATCATGATCACAGCAGGAGAGTGACAGCCATGAACAGACAGAGAGGGAGAGAGGTAAGATATTGAGAAGTGCTTCTCCAAGCCCATAGAGATCATAGATTGATGATCTGTCATAGTGTGAATCAATCTGAATTATTATATATTATCTCTGATGGAATGATAACAGCTTCTAGAGGGTGTATTGCATGGGTTAATTTCATTCAGGAGAGAGGCAGCCATGATTATATTTTATTTGGGATAATTGTGTAGAGTGGAGATTCATTCATTTCAGTTTGACCTTTCATGCCTACTTAAAAAAAAATGAAAACAGTTAACTGCATACGTTACTTGTTATTATTACAGTATAATAACTGTATTATATTATAAGTTGAAAATATTATGTAGCTCAGTTGGTAGAGCATGACGCTTGCAACGGCAGGGTTGTGGGTTCGTTTCCCACGGGGGGCCTGTATGAAAAATGTATGCACTCACTAACTGTAAGTCGCTCTGGATAAGAGCGTCTGCTAAAATGACTAAAATGTAAATGTTAAGTTTCAAACCATACAGTATGAAGAGCAGCAGTAGTAACAACCTGACATTGGGGAAGTAAGAAAAATACTATACAATTATTTATACAGTAGCAGAGAAAGAGTGCAAAATGGTTGTTCAATTGAATATATCCACTATAACAGTCACACTGGTATTCAGTACTGTATGAATGGCCATGGCCCTAAGACCGATTGGACTGTATCAGCGTAAGTGCCCCTCTGCAAGGCCCCACTTAGCCTTGTAAATTTGTCCATTTGTAAGTTAAGATTTGTCTGTATCCTTTTCTCAAAATTACTAGAAATAGGCATTTACAAAACATCCCTGACCTCTGTAGCTAAATGTCCCCCCCAATGTCAGAGTTGCTCCTAGGCCCCTGGACAGAGAGCCAGGCTACTGTTCTCCACTACCCGTAATGCACCTGGCATTGCAGAGTCAAGGAGCACCACCAATGTCAAAACAATAGAAAATTACAGTATGTCTGTCGCATACAGAGCCAGACCGTTCTGCTGCTGTCTTCTTGCCCCTTATTGTGAAAGTGTATACTGTCTGAAACTGTGTAAATTCATGGCACACAGGAAGGGCCTTTGAAAGGTCTGGACCCAGAGATTTCATGTGGTGATTTCATGGTGCTTGCCAGTCCCAAATGCCACCCACCCGCCACTCCTCAATTTATATTTCAGAAAATACAATACACAATTCTCCTTTATGATTGCACTTGCACTAGCAAAAAGATCCCAATGTCCCAGGGCAGTGATTGGGGACGTTGCCCTGTGTAGGGTGCCGTCTTTCGGATGGGACGTTAAACGGGTGCCCTGACTCTCTGTGGTTACTAAAGGTCCCATGGCACATTTTGTAAGAGTAGGGGTGTTAACCCCGGTGTCCTGGCTAAATTTCCAATCTGGCCCTCATACCATCATGGCCACCTAATCATCCCCAGCTTCCAATTGGCGCATTCATCCCCCCTCCTCTCCCCTGTAACTATTCTCCAGCTCGTTCCTGTAAATTAGAATTGTGTTCTCTGTCAACTTACCTGGTAAAATAAGGGTACAATTGTTTAAGAAAAATAAACATGACACCTTGAGTTTAAAAATATATATTTTGGTTATTGAACTACAATAGGTGAAGTGGATTTACATCCACTAACGGAATTACGGTGACGGAATTACATCATAGGTCCCTGATCTGTACTATACAGAAATGCATAATTATGTATATGAATATCATTCTCTTCATGGTGATGTATCCTGAATAGGTACACGAAGGTAGAAATATGCAATATCCTTCTTTTGCATATGTGGGTGTTATTCTACACACTGGATATTATTTGAATGAACTCCGCCCCCAAACAAGACCACATTTGGTTGGTGCGGACCAGACCAAATCTGAAACAATCATAGACGTCTATGTTTCAAAAGTTTGGACATCACGTACAGCACCGTAGAGCACTGTAGAGTAATGTACAGTTCAGCACATCACAGAAGAGTTCAGTACAGTACAGTAAAGTAGATATGTACAGTACAATACAGTACATTATACTATACTCTACTGTAGTGTGCTCTACTGTAGTGAACTTAACTGTATTTTATTTAATAATATAATAATATGCCATTTAGCAGATGCTTTTATCCAAAGCGACTTACAGTCATGTGTGCATACTTTTTACGTATGGGTGGTCCCGGGGATCGAACCCACTACCCTGGCGTTACAAGCGCCATGCTCTACCAATTGAGCTAGAGAGGACCATAATTTACTATTCTGTTCTGTACTTTACTGTACTGTACTGTTCTCTACTGTACTGTCCTGTGCTGTCCAAACTTGTGAAGCATAGACGTCTATGATTGGTTCAGATTTGGTCTGCCGGCGCAGACTGACCACATTTCAACTACTTTTCAATGTCCATTGACATCCGGTGTTGGTCAGTGCTCAGTGGGTGAGGATGCTTGTTAGAGTAAATGGAAAGAGGGTAGGTGGTAGGTGTCATGGTAGGTGCCAGTAAGAGCCGGGAGAGCCGGTAAACAAAAGGAAACCCAGCCGCGAGCTGCCCAGTGATGCGAGCCTACCAGCCGAGCTAAATGCCTTTTATGCTCGCTTCGAGGCAAGCAAAACTGTGTGATCACGCTCTCCGTAGCCGATGTGAGCAAGAAACAGGCCAACATTCACAAGGCCATGGGGCCAGACGGATTACCAGGACGTGTACTCAGAGCATGCATTGACCAACTGGCAAGTGTCTTCACAGACATTTTAAACCTCTCCCTGACCGAGTCTGTAATACCATGTTTCAAGCAGACCACCATAGTCCCTGTGCCCAAGAAAGTGAAGGTAACCTGCCTAAATGACTACCACCCTGTAGCACTCACGTCGGTAGCCATGAAGTGCTTTGAAAGGCTGGTCATGACTCACATCAACACCATCATCCCGGAAAACCTAGACTCACTCCAATTCGCATACCGCCCCAACAGATCCACAGATGATGCAATCTCAATCGCACTCCACACTGCTCTTTCCCACCTGGACAAAAGGAACAACGACGTGAGAATGCTGTTCATTGACTACAGCTCAGTGTTCAACACCATAGTGCCCACAAAGCTCATCACTAAGCTAAGGACCCTGAAACTTAACACCTCCCTCTGCAACTGGATCCTGGACTTCCTGACGGGCCGCCCCCAGGTGGTAAGGGTAGGCAACAACACATCTGCCACGTTGATCCTCAACACTGGGGCCCCTCAGGGGTGCGTGCATAGTCCCCTCCTGTACTCCCTGTTCACCCACGACTGCGTGGCTAGGCACGACTCAAACACCATCATTAAGTTTGCTGACGATAGTGGTATGCCTGATCACCGATAACGATGAGACAGCTTATAGGGAGGAGGTCAGAGACCTGGCAGTGTGGTGCCAGGACTTCAACCTCTCCCTAAATGTGAGCAAGACAAAGGAGCTGATCGTGGACTACAGGAAAAGGAGAGCCGAACAGGCCCCCAATAACATCGACGGGGCTGTAGTGGAGCGGGTCGAGAGTTTCAAGATCCTTGGTGTCCACATCACCAACAAACTATCATGGTCCAAACACACCAAGAGAGTCGTGAAGAGGTCACGACAACATATTTTCCCCCTCAGGAGACTGAAAAGATTTGGCATGGGTCCCCAGATCCTCAAAAAGTTCTACAGCTGCACCATCGAGAACATCCTGACCGGTTGCATCACCGCCTGGTATGGGAAGTGCTCGTCATCCAACCGTAAGGCGCTACAGAGGGTAGTGCGTACGGCCCAGTACATCACTGGGGCCAAGCTTCCTGCCATCCAGGACCTACAATGCATTCGGAAAGTATTCAGACCCCTTGACTTTTTCCACATTTAGTTACGTTACAGCCTTATTCTAAAATTGATTAAAAGTTTTTCCTCATCAATCTATATACAACACCCCATAATAACAAAGCAAAAACAGGTTTTATAAATTTTTGCAAATGTATAAAAAATTTAAGAACAGAAATACCTTATTTACATAAGTATTCAGACCCTTTGCTATGAGACTCGAAATTGATTGGAGTCCACCTGTGGTAAATTCAATTGATTGGACATGATTTTAAAAAATAAAAAACCAAGCCATGAGGTCGAAGGAATTGTCCGTAGAGCTCCGAGACAGGATTGTGTTGAGGCACAGAACTGGGGAAGGGTACCAAAAAAATGTCTGCAGCATTGAAGGTCCCCAAGAACACAGTGGCCTCCATCATTCTTAAATCAAATAAGTTTGGAAGCACCAAGACTCTACCTAAAGCTGGCCGCCCGGCCAAACTGAGCAATCGGGGAGAAGGGCCTTGGTCAGGGAGGTGAACAAGAGCCCGATAGTCATCCTGACAGAGCTCCAGAGTTCGTCTGTGGAGATGGGAGAGCCTTCCAGAAGGACAACCATCTCTGCATCACTCCACCAATCAGGCCTTTATGGTAGAGTGTCCAGATGGATGCCACTCCTCAGTAAAAGGCAGTTTGCCAAAAGGCACCTTAATGGACTCTCAGACCATGAGAAACAAGATTCTCTGGTCAGATGACACCAAGACTGAACTCTTTGGCCTGAATGCTAAGCGTCATGTCTGGAGGAAACCTGGCACCATCCCTATGGTGAAGCATGGTGGTGGCAGCATCATGCTGTGGGGATGTTTTTCAGTGGCAGGGACTAAAAGACTAGTCAGTATCGAGGGAAAGATGAACGGAGCAAAGTACAGAGAGATTCTTGATGAAAACCTGCTCCAGAGCGCTCAGGGCCTCAGACTGGGGCGAAGGTTCACCTTCCAACAAGACAACGACCCTAAGCACACAACCAAGACAACACAGGACTGCCTTCAGGACAAGTCTGTGAATGTCCTTGAGTGGCCCAGCCAGAGCCCAGACTTAAACCCGATCAAACATCTCTGGAGAGACCTGAAAATAGCTGTGCAGCGACGCTCCCCATCCAACCTGACAGGGCTTGAGAGGATATGCAGAGAAGAATGGGGGAAACTCCCCAAATACAGGTGTGCCAAGCTTGTAGCGTCATACCCAATGAGACTCGAAGGCTTTAATCGCTGCCAAAGGTGCTTCAACAAAGTACTTATTAAAGGGTCTGAATACTTATTTAAATGTCATATTTCATTTTGCACAGGTTTCTAAAAAACTGTTTTTGCTTTGTCATCATGGAGTATTGTGTGTAGATTGATGAGGGGACTTTTTTTATTTTTAATCAATTTTAGAATAAGGCTGTAACGTAACAAAATGTGGGAAAAGTCAAAGGGTCTGAATACTTCCCGAATGCACTGTATATACTAGGCGGTGTCAGAGGAAGGCCTTAAAATTTGTCAAAAAATCCAGTCACCCAAGTCATAGACTGTTCTCTCTGCTACCGCATGGCAAGTGGTACCGGAGTGCCAAGTCTAGGTCCAAAAGGCTCTAACAGGTTCTATCCTCAAGCCATTAGACTGCTGAACAATTAATTAACTGGCCATCTGGACTATTTACATTGCATAGTCACTTTACCCCTACCTACATGTACAAATTACCTCTACTAACCTGTACCCCTGCACATTGACTTGTATAGCCTCGTTATTTTATTTAGTCAATATTTTCTTAACTCTATTTCTTGAACTGCATTGTTGGTTAAGGGCTTGTAAGTAAGCATTTCACAGTAAGGTCTACACATGTTGTATTCGGCGCATGTGACAAATAAAATGTGATTTGATCTGATTTGAGGGGACATTAACCGGAGAGCGAGAGAGAGAGAGCAGAGAGAGAGAGAGAGAGTGGCAGAGAGAACGAGAGGGAGAGGGAGAGTGAGCAATTGTCCAGACTGTTTTCACACTTGCTTTGGCCACCAAACGACAGAAAGAGAAAGAAAACAGTTATGAGCTGAACATTACAGTATGCCAGTGGAAGGTAGGACAGCAACAGGTGACCAAACTGTGGTTTGTGACTACTATGATTTCCCATTCAGGGCCGCTGGAAAAGGTGTGGTGAGGCGGCATTTGCCACAGAACTTTTCAATCAGGTGTGGCAGCGCCACTTACTTTTGATTTAGTTTAATAAAATGTATCAACACAAAGCATTAAAAAGAGGGGCAAAGTGCTGTTTTTTAAACCGATTTGCCTCATGATTTTTACCTGTTTAGGTTACCAGATCAGAAAAAACTACGGGCTCCAGAAATGTTTTTCCGCCACACCACTCTGGCACCTGCCCATTGTAGCCAATTCGATTGCAGTAATTCCGTTACTAATTTGGTAACATAATTACGAGTTTTAATATCTGTCACGCCCTGGCTCTGGGGACACTGTTATGTTGAGCCAGGGTGTGTAGATCTATGTATTCTATTTCTATGTTGGCCTGAGTGACTCCCAATCAGAGGCAACGAGTGTCAGCTGTGAATGGTTGTCTCTGATTGGGAGCCATATTTAAACTGTCTGTTTTTCCCTTTGTGTTTGTGGGTTCTTGTTTCTAGTCTGTTGTGTTAGACCGTGAACTGTCACGTTATCGTTTTGTTGTTTTTTGATCGTGTCTCTAATAAAGAGTATGTTTGCCTGCAACGCTGCGCCTTGGTCCTCACCTCTGTTAGACGATCGTGACAATATCTTAATAATTCATAAACAAACTTGATATCAGTAAAAACACTATAACTAATTGGTAGGTCTACTTTTACTTGCTACTTCTGTGAACTTTCATTATCCTCCCTCATGAGGGAGAGAAATTAGAAAATATCTTAAAGATATGTGGGTTTTTGGTAACAGAATTACAAGGCACAAGGCAATGTTTCTTAAATTTACAGAAGGCAAATAATTTATCCAAAACTAAACATAACTGTTGATTTTAGTTGTCAAGTGTCTTTACTTCAACATTATAGTGTTTTGATTTATTTCTAATACCTTTTAAGACTTTTTCTGGTAGATGTTGTCTAAGACCAGAAATCAAAGCATTTGCTTATTCCACATTTTTTTGTATGGAAAATGGTTGAAATATGTATATATGCCTGAATTTATCAAAGATATAGACTCTTAGCTTTCATTTTAAACCCAATTTGACATGCTCCTATGAACTTCACATGTTGGTGCTCATGGGTCCTTTTAGGTAGAAATGCCCATAAGTTCATGGCATGGAAGACCAACAGGGTCATAGTAGATCAGAGCAAGATCCTAGCCTGAGCGTTGTCTACTTATGTGGACAAATATCTAATCTTCTATATACTTCAATCCACTTTATCTATTGGGATGTAAGTCCACAATAAGTCTATATCTGGGCATTCTGAGAATGTGGGCAAGCCATCATAGTCAATGTCTCTTGATGTGTTGTGACATTTTGGCAAAATGTCTTCTTGTACACTTTTGTGTATTTTGTTTGGCCAAGAGATGCAGCAGATTCGCCTAAGACAGCCACTGCTGAAAGACTCCATCCTTCTCATGTCATTCTTGACAATACACTAACACTCCAAATCATACAATAGAACAGATTTGACATTTCTGTTATATTGGTGGATATTTGAGAATGTTCTGCTCAGACCTCCAGATGGGATAAGTTGGTTAAATGCACAATGTTAGGTTGGTACCACAGTCTAAAGATCTTTTAGCTGGGAGTACAGGCTCCACAGAATACTTCTGGGTTTGTATGATGTGGTTTTGGTCATGATCCAGTCAATGGTAATAAGGAAGAGGATATCAGAGACGAGGGACCCCTGACTCACTCCAGACTGCTCAGTAAACCGCTCAGAGAGGCTGTTGCCCATAATGACACTGCATTCGAAGTGGTAAAACATATTCCCAATGATGTAACAATCTTGAATAGTATACCATCGAATCTCAAGCTCTTCCAGAGAGTGTCACCATGTATACTACCAACAGCCTTGAAGTCTATGAAGTGAAAATAGGGAGGTGGGGGGGTCACAAATCAACAACAAACATAATATTATATGAAACAGCGGTTTAATTGGATTTCTTCCCATGGCTAATATTCTGAACAATGTGTGATGTTGTGCATGGTACCATTGTAATCCTTGTCCATCAAAACATACAGAGTCTTCAGAAAGTATTCATACCCCTTGACTTAATCCACATTTTGTTGTGTTACAGCCTGAATTCAAAATTGATTAAATAAATATTTTGTCTCACCCATCTACACAAAATACCCCATAACGACAAACTGAAAACATGTAAAAAAAAATATATATATATATATAGAAATATCTCATTTACATAAGTATTCACACCCCTGAGTCAATACATGTTAGTAGAGATTACAGCTGTGAGTCTTTCTTGGTAAATCTCTAAGAGTTTTGCACACCTAGATTGTAAAATATTTGCACATTGTTCTTTTTACAATTCTCCAAGCTTTGTCAAGTTGGTTGTTGATCATTTGCTAGACAGCCATTTTCAAGTCTTGCCATAGATTGTCAAGCCGATTTTAAGTCAAAACTGTAACTAGGCCACTCAGTAACATTCAATGTCATCTTGGTAAGCAACTCCAGTGTATATTTGGCCTTGTGTTTTAAGTTATTATCCTGCTGAAAGGTGAATTTCTCTCCCAGTGTCTGTTGGAAAGCAGGCTGAAACTCCTCTAGGATTTCGCCTGTGCTTAGTTTATTTTTTATCCTAAACAACTCCCTAGTCCTTGCCAATGACAAGCATACCCATAAGATGATGCAGCCACCACCATGCTTGAAAATATGAAGAGTGGTACTCAGTGATGTTGTGTTGGATTTGCCCCAAACATAACGCTTTGTATTCAGGACAAAGTTCATTTCTTTGCTACATTTCTTGCAGTTTTACTTTATCTTATTTCAAACAGAATGCATGTTTTTAAATGTATGTATTTATTTATTTTTCCTTTATTTAACTAGGCAAGTCAGTTAAGAACAAATTCTTATTTACAATGACGGCCTACACCGGCCAAACCCGGACGACGCTGAAATATTTGTATTCTGTACAAGTTTCCTTCTTTTCACTGTCATTTAGGTTAGTATTGTGAAGTAACTACAATGTTGTTGATCCATCCTCAGTTTTCTCCTATCACAGCCACTGAACTCTGTAACTGTTTTAAAGTCACCATTGACCTCATGGTGAAATCCCTGAGTTAGGAAGGACACCTGTATGTTTGCAGTGACTGGGTGTATTGATACACCATCCAACGTGTAATTAATAACTTCACTATGCTCAAAGGGATATTCAAGGTCTGCTTTTTTGTATTTATGCCCTTCTTTGTTAGGCATTGGAAAACCTCCCTGGACTTTGTGGTTGAATCTGTGTTTGAAATGCACTGCTCGACTGGAGGACCTTACAGATAATTGTATGTGTGGGGTACAGAGATGAGGTAGTCATTCAAAAATCATGTTAAACACTATTATTGCACACAGAGTGAGTCCATGCAACTTCTTATGTGACTTGTTAAGACATTTTTACTCCTGAACTTATTTAGGCTTGCCATAACAAAGTGGTTGAATACTTATTGATTCAAGACATTTCAGTGTCAAGGGGTGCTGAAGGTGGGTGTGGTGCATGAATCAAGCGCAGGACGCAGAAGCTCAGTCCAAAAGACTTTAGTGCAATATTCACGTAGAAAATAAGCACAATAAGCCCGAAGGCGAAATAACGGCGCACACAGGCGTCAAACAAACGGCGCACTAACATGTGCGAAAAACCTCTCCAAAACACTGGAGGGAAGTACGTAGCTCCAACACGAAACAGAAGAGCAATCACACACAAAGACAAACACACACAACGAGAACTAAATAGGACACTAACGAGGACTAACAAGACACAGGTGTACAACATCAAGACAAAACCAAACGAACATGAAACATAGATCGGTGGCAGCTAGTACTCCGGGGACGACGACCGCCGAAGCCTGCCCGAACTAGGAGGAGGAGCAGCCTCGGCCGAAACCGTGACATTCAGCTTTTCATTTTTAATTAATTTGTAAAATTGTCTAGAAACATAATTCCACTTTGACATTATTGTGTGTAGACCAGTGACACAAAATCTCAATTTAATCAATTTTAAGTTAAGGGTTGTGAATACTTCCTGAAGGGACTGTAGGTGTAGACATCATATTTTCTGTAGGAATGGCTTACCAAGAAAAGTTTCCAAAATGACTAATTTGAGGTAAAAAGGAGTTGGCAGATTTATTTTTGCTTACTTTAATTCATTGTACAGGATGCAAACAGGTGAATGACGTTTCGACGTAAAGCTGACGTCTTCCTCAGAGTGACCTGAGCATTGCACTCACTGTAGCTCCTATTCATAGCATAGTGGCCCATTGAGACACAACAATCTAAAAACATTCAAGGTAAATGGCAAATTATATCACAAAATAATAAGAGATAGTGTGTCTCGCTATTCAACAGGCCATGTCAAAATATACATAGGTGATATTTGGGTGTCTGTGAATCCGGGACACAGAGAACCAAAAATCAAGGCAACAACATTCTAGAAACGAGGACAGTGAAAAATCATTGTTTAGCCCTTTTGGATCCACAGTGTCTAAGGAGTACTGCCAGAATGCCTCTTTGTTTTAGTTTACATATGATGTCACCTGCTCTTGGTGAAATTTGGAGGTGTTCTATGGCTACAAAGCGCAAGGAGGAAGGTAAGCAATGGTTTGTTCGATGCAGTGGTGCGCAATAGCATAGTCAGTATTTTTATTTTGAATATCATCCTTATGTTCTGCGATGCGAAGTTTCAATGCTCGTTTAGTTTGACCAATACAAGCAGCCCCGCAGATGCATTTGAGCATGTATTTGACATTTGTGGTGCTACAATTAATGAAGCTTTGGATTTTGTATTGTCACAATGTACACAGTGGCCACACTTGTAATTGCCATTGGGCAGGCCTGGGAGTCAAGTGTCATGCTTCTTGGGTAGCTGCATGCTGTGCGTAATGGAATCGCCTAGAATACACGCACGGCGAAAACAAATTCAAGGGGGTAATGTTGTGAACTCTCGTAGATTTGGATCACTTTTGAAAATGTTCCAGTGTTTCAATACAATGGATTTGACCCGACCGGCACATGGGCTGTACTCCATGGAAAAACACAAACTGATGTTTTGTCCTGGTTTCTATTAGTGCCAGTGATGTTCAGTCTCTCTAGCACGGGTATAGGCCTGTTCAATTACACTTATCATACACACGTTGCAGGAACTTTCATGTGCCTTAATAACAAACTTGTATGCCATCTATAAATACAAATATTTTTTTTACATTACGAGCCTAGTTGGTTTAGCCACGGAAAAAGACAGGAACCTTCCCGCTAGTCATGATTGGCTGAGATAATGGATGGGCTGGACATGCCGAGAGATGAGTTCGGATTAGTCTGCCATGTAGCACACATCTGTCTATAACATAAGCTGGTCAGTATGTGTAGGTAATTCTTTCTAACATGGCTTTTTTGAAAGATATCAAGTAGTAGAACTGCAAAAGTGTTGCGCTCCACCTTCTGAAGGACATCATTTTTAAATCAGTGGAATGCCCGGTGGAAGCAGAGTATGATAGGTAAGGAGATGGATAACATTCTGGCGTTTGATTGCAAATATGCAGAGGGAGTCGAAAAGAGAACACACAGAAGGCTGTTTTATAAAACACCTGTCTCCGAATTACGTTTTCAAACTAAGGGCAACCATGGCATCCGTGACAGAGAGGGAGAAGTGTTCATCCATGTGTATGGATTAGAGAGACTAGCTAGCTACATTTTCAGATATTATAAGTTTCTCATTTAGTCAGTCATTTTCATTTAAAGTTAAACCATACTGTTAGCTAGCTAACGTTAGCTGGCTGGCTGGCTCGCTAGCTAATGTTACATGTATGAACTGTGTAGTAATATTATTCGTGTCTCAGAGCCATTTGCATTGCTAGTTATAGCCTAATGTTAGCTAGCTAACTAACATTGAAACTGGTTGGTTATCTACCTGCAGACTCATGCCGGGTAGTAACGTTATGAATTGGGATTATGGTTCATTGTTTAGCTAGCGATCTACAGTGCCCTGCAAATGTATTCTTCCCCCTTGGCGTTTTTCCTATTTTGTTGCATTACAACCTGTAATTTAAATGGATTTTTATTTGGATTTCATGTAATGGACATACACAAAATAGTCCAACTTGGTGAAGTGAAATGAAAAAAAGTACTTATTTCAAGAAATTCTAAAAAATAAATAACGGAAAAGTGGTGAGTGCGAAAAGTGGTGCGTGCATATTTATTCACCCCCTTTGCTATGAAGCCCCTAAATAAGATCTGGTGCAACCAATTACCTTCAGAAGTCACATAATTAGTTAAATAAAGTCCACCTGTGTGCAATCTAAGTGTCACATGATCTGTCACATGATCTCAGTATATATATATACACCTGTTCTGAAAGTCCCCAGAGTCTGCAACACCACTAAGCAAGCAGCACCATGAAGACCAAAGAGCTCTCCAAACAGGTCAGGGACAAAGTTGTGAAGAACTACAGATCAGGGTTAGGTTATAAAAAAATATCAGAAACTTTGAACATACCATGGAGCACCATTTAAATCCATTATTAAAAAATGGAAAGAATATGGCACCACAACAAACCTGCCAAGAGAGGGCCGCCCACCAAAACTCACAGACCAGGCAAGGAGGGCATTAATCAGAGAGGCAACAAAGAGACCAAAGATAACCCTGAAGGAGCTGCAAAGCTCCATAGCGGAGATTGGAGTATCTGTCCATAGGACCACTTTAAGCCGTACACTCCACAGATCTGGGCTTTATGGAAGAGTGGCCAGAAAAAAAGCCATTGCTTAAAGAAAGAAATAAGCAAACATGTTTGGTGTTCGCCAAAAGGCATGTGGGAGACTCCCCAAACATATGGAAGAAGGTACTCTGGTCAGATGAGACTAAAATTTAGCTTTTTGGCCATCAAGGAAAACGCTATGTCTGGCGCAAACCCAACACCTCTCATCACCCCGAGAACACCATCCTCACAGTGAAGCATGGTGGTGGCAGCATCATGCTGTGGGGATGTTTTTAATCGGCAGGGACTGGGAAACTGGTCAGAATTGAAGGAATGATGGATGGCGCTAAATACAGGGAAATTCTTGAGGGGAAACCTGTTTCAGTCTTCCAGAGATTTGAGACTGGGACGGAGGTTCAACTTCCAGCAGGACAATGACCCTAAGCATACTGCTAAAGCAACACTCGAGTGGTTTAAGCGCAAACATTTAAATGTCTTGGAATGGCCTAGTGAAGGCCCAGACCTCAATCCCATTGAGAATCTGTGGTAGGACTTAAGGATTGCTGTACACCAGCGGAACCCATCCAACTTGAAGGAGCTGGAGCAGTTTTGCCTTGAAGAATGGGCAAAAATCCCAGTGGCTATATGTCCCAAGCTTATAGAGACATACCCCAAGAGACTTGCAGCTCTAATTGCTGCAAAACTTGGCGCTACAAAGTATTGACTTTGGGGGGGTGAATAGTTATGCACGCTCAAATTTCAGTTTTTTCAAAAAATATTTTGCATCTTTAAAGTGGTAGGCATGTTGTTTAAATCAAATGATACAAACCCCCAAAACATCAATTTCGCTGTACCTTTTACACCTTTTGTATCTTGTGCATGTGACAAATAAACGTTGATTTTATGTGATATAGTATGTGTTTACCAGAGACGGTAATGTGAATAACAACATGACCTGCACCAAAGTCAAATTAGGATATAACATTAGGCCAACGAGACAGTGTCCAAATTCTAAAATTCTGCCCTGCTTTTATTTTATTCACACTCACAACCGTAAGCTATTTTCTGTAATTGGCTCGGCATTAACTTGTAAATAGTGATCTTGTTGTGAGTTTTTTTTCCTGTAATAATGAATACAAATTAGCTAAAGTGAAGACGTTGTCAGCCGTATGATATGGTCATTATTTGAACTGGCTAGCCAGCTAACTTAAGGTTAGCTAGCTAACAAGCTAGAAACGAACCAAAACGTTTTTTTGAAAGTTGATTTTATTTGCCTGGTTTGCTAGATTGACATATACTAAATTCATTTTTAAACAGGTGGGTTTATTGGTGTTAAAATACACTAGTTATGCTATTTTTGAACCACCAGGCTGCTGATATCATGTAGTCTGTAGTTTTTGTTTATACTTTTTCATAAAGACAAAAACAAGTTTGATGTCAGACAACATTAGAATGTTCTTGATGTCACTGTGACAACTGTCGATAGACGTAATATAAACCAGCTTTTAGTTTTGAAATCTTTGGTTGTTTAGTACATAGCCCCACCCATTTGTTTAAGTATTTACATGTGAGGCCAAGACTTAAGAGGGTGTGAACGATGCTGAATGGGTGTAGACAGAAGAGCTCTCCAGTAGGTGTACCAAAACATTCAAGTGCCATTTTCTCAAAAGTGGGGTTACAAGTTTATCAACTTTCAAAGCAGAATTACTTCCCATTGTTCCTCAACTGTATTGTATGATATAGAATTTTCTAGCTCTGAGTCTCTACGTTTATGCAATGTAAAAAACACAATTTCAAATTTTGCTACATAAGACCGAATCGAGCCGGTCGGTCACATATCAGTGTGTAGCCCAAACAGTTTGGACGCTACAGACAGAAGTTGCAGATCAGTGGTACCGAACTCAGACGAGTCACAAGAAGCTTGTGGGGGTCGTAGAGCAAAACGGAGAACACGATCGTGTTCGTGACAGTCTCATCTTTCCATAGAGGTTTGGACACTACAGACATTTTTGTGAGAAGACCGACTTTCGGGATGTCTCTTGGTCTGACAAACATCGCTTGTAGCTCTGCCACCTTCAATCACAGATGCTGAAGGCCGACATTGGCAGATGCGGTGGATTGAGATGCAGCCCATGCAAAAGAGACGCTATCTCTAGATTAAACAGACGGATTTTGATAGGGATTTTCTTAAAATGCTCATTAGATTTCCGCGGGGGTAAATGGTACACCATCACGCTCTTTTAATCTGCGATGGGGGACAAGACAGGGTGATCCCCTGTCACCTTTAATCTTCATTTTAAGTATGGAACCATTAGCTGAAAATATAAGAAATATTCACAAAATACAAGGTCTACAGATCAATCAGGAAGAACACAAATTAGCAATGTACGCAGATTATGTGATTCTCTACTTAACAAACATACCTCAGTCAGTTCCTGCTATGATGGATGAAATAAAACAAAACAGTGTCATGTCTGGGTACAGACTAAATACAGGGAAATTAGAAGTTATGAAGGTAGGTCAATCAATATCCCTAGACATCAAAACTAAGTTTGAATTTAAATGGTTTCAAAATAAATTGAAATACTTAGGGATTACTATCCCCCAAGATCTGACAAAACTACATCAGTATAACTTTGGAACATTGGAAAACCAGCTCATACAGGAACTACAAAGATGGAAATTAGTACTTTTAACAATAACAGGAAGAATTGAAACTAGATTTGTATTCCTGTTCCAGAATCTACCAATAACTACTATTACAAATATTGTTAAACAGTGGGACAAACTAATGAGTAAATGTATTTGGGGAGGAAGAAAAGCCTGTGTCAAACTTAAAACAATCAAACAATGTAAACAAGCAGGGGGACTAGCATTACCAAACCTAATGAATTATTACATAGCCACCCAATTAAAATCAATTATTGTATGGTAAATCCGGCATCAACAGCTAAATAGAGACCGATAGAAATAGAACAAATAGAAATAGAACAAATAGAAAAACCAGTAAGTACAACTATATTTTTTAGGACAATCAATACACACACTAGGAAGATAGAAAATATCTGTATAAATAATACCATAAAGGTCTGGACAAAGATCACCAAAACAAAATGCACCGAAACAGACCTGATCTACCTGCGAGAAATTGTAATGGATGGCGACTTTAAGCCAAGAATGATTAGTGATATTTAAATTATGGTCTGAAAAAGGACTGATCAGATATTATCAGATGTTCACAGACAAGTGTCACGGTTCAGACAGACGACCAGAGGACCACAATTGCGTCACACCAGAAAGTTTATTAAACTTAAGGGAAAAGGGAAGTAGGGAGTGAATGAAGGCTCCAGGGGTAACAGGGATCCCGTCCAATGTGCTGGGTCTGTGCCCCCCAGTGGCAGCGATGCGTCCCTATGAAGCCGGTGGTGGGTGGTCCAGAAGTCCTGGGGGAGACACAGACACAACAGGGCGGAATGAAACCAGGCAGCAGTACAGTTCAAGGGAAATCCAAAATACGTAGTAGCAAGGCAGAAGGCTGGTCAGAGTTACCGGGATTGAAGAGTAGTCAGGAGTCGTAATGGCAGAAGCAGGTCTGGATCTCCTGAGGCAGAAGAGTATCCAAAAAAACAGGCAGGTCCGGGGTCACAAAACCAGGGTGAGCCAGAAGCGCGAGCAAACAGGTTCCGGGTGTGAGCTTTGCAGACGATCTGACACCGGAGAGCTGAAAGACAGGGCCTTAAATACTGGGAGAGGTAGTGGGTAATGCAGCGCAGCTGGCAGAGTAATTAGAGCAGAGCAGAGCAGGGACAGGTGGAGCTAGTTAGGCTGAGTAGAGAGAGTGGTGAGCAGAGTGGAAGAAAATTAAGGTGGTAACCCGGTGGAGTGAGAGGCCCATGACAGAACCCCCCCCCCAAGGGACGGCCCCAGAAGTCCCAAGAGCAACACCACGCCGGGCGGGAGGAGGGGAGCCGGAGGAGGGCTAGAACTCCTCCGAACGGTCCGAGTGAATGTCCTCATCCTCGGAGGAAGCCGGAGGGGCCGTGGTCGGGAGATGGGACAGGTCCCGAGACAGGATCAGGCACAGGACAGGAAGCCGAGCGGGCAGGACGGTTAGGGACCCCTCTGGGGGCGGCCCCCTACGGATTGCAGGTTGATCAGGATGCCGTTGGTGGAAAGCGGTGATGAGAGTCCTATCCACAATCCGACTAGCTGGCACCCAGGTCCTCTCCTCAGGTCCATAGCCCTCCCAGTCAATGAGGTACTGGAGACCCCTACCCCTCCGTCTGGACCGAAGCAGGCGGCGGACGGTGTAAACCAGACCACCATCGACGAGCCGTGGAGGAGGAGGACCAGGCGCAGCAGGGACCAGCGGACTCTCATGGATGGGCTTAATCTTAGACACATGGAAAGTGGGGTGCACCCTCAGGGAATTAGGCAGTTGGAGCCGGACAGCAGTTGGGCTAATCACTCTTATGATAGGGAATGGGCCAATGAACCGAGGTGCCAGCTTCTGCGACTCCACCCTGAGTGGCAGGTTCTTCGATGACAACCACACCCTTTGACCAACATGGTAGGTGGGAGCAGGAATTCTCCGACGGTTGGCCCCGGTAGTGTAGCTGGCAAACGGATCTGAGGAGTGTGGCTCGGGCTTGTGACCAGGTGCGGCGACATCGACGGGCAAAAGCAAGTGCAGATGGGCAAGTAACCTCCTCTTCCTGGCTGGCAAATAGAGGAGGCTGGTATCCATAAACACATTGGAAAGGGGACATACCGATGGCAGAGCAGGTCAGAGAATTGTGTGCGTACTCCACCCATGTCAATTGCTGCGACCAGGAGTGGGGGTTGCGTGAAGTCATGCATCGCAGTGCCTTCTCGAGCTCCTGATTAGCCCGCTCTGACTGCCCATTGGATTGGGGATGGAATCCGGAAGTCAGACTGACTGTGGCTCCCAGCAGGTGACAGAACTCCTTCCAAAAAGCGGAGGAGAATTGTGGACCACGGTCAGAAACTACATCCCTAGGCAGTCCGTGGATCCGGAAGACGTGTTCCAGGACCACCTGGGCGGTCTCCTTGGCGGTTGGGAGCTTGGGGAGGGGAATGAAGTGTGCCATCTTGCTGAAACGGTCAACGATGGTGAGAATGACGGTCATGCCACTTGAAGGGGGCAGCCCCGTGACAAAGTCAAGGGCGATGTGAGACCAGGGACGTCTGGGCACAGGCAGGGGCTGCAGCAATCCGGCTGGGGGCTGGCAGGACGACTTGTGTTGGTTGCAGATGGGGCAGGCTTGGACGAATCCCCGTACATCCTTCCTCAGAGAGGGCCACCAGAACCTCTGGGCGAGCAGGTTGTAAGTGCGGGTGGAGCCAGGGTGACAAGCTAGGCGGGAGTCATGTCCCCACTGAACGACCTGGGACCTCAGGTCTTCGGGGACAAAAAGGCGGTCAGCTGGGCAAGTGCTGGGACCTGGCTGGTTACGGAGAGCCTCCAGCACCTGTTCCTCAACAGCCCAGGTCAGAGCTGCAACGATGCAGGGACTTGGAGGGGGTGTCATCCTTCTGGAATTGACGGGAGAGGGCGTCTGGCTTGGTGTTGCGTGATCCAGGCCGGTATGACAGAGTGAAATTAAACCTGGTGAAGAACAGGGCCCAGCGGGACTGCCTGGAGTTCAACCGTTTGGCCGTGCGGATGTACTCCAAGTTCTTATGATCGGTCCAAACGAGAAATGGAATGGTGGACCCCTCCAGCCAGTGACGCCACTCCTCCAAGGCAAGCTTCACAGCCAGCAGCTCACGGTTCCCTATGTCGTAATTGCACTCAGAGGGGGACAACCGACGTGAGAAAAAGGCACAGGGATGGAGCTTCCTATCCTCCGCAGCCCACTGAGAAATCACAGCACCAACTCCCACATCCGAGGCGTCCACCTCCACAATGAATTGCCGGTCCACATCAGGCATCTGGAGGATGGGAGCGGAGGTGAACCTCACCTTGAGGGTACTGAAGGCTTTGTCGGCTGCTGGGGTCCAGGTGAAGGGTTGCTTGGTGCTGGTTAGAGCAGTGAGAGGGGGCAGCAACGGTACTGTAGTTCCGGATAAACTTCCTATAGAAGTTAGCAAACCCCAGAAACTGTTGCAGCTTCTTTCTGTTCTCCGGAACTGGCCATGAAGTGACTGCTGATACTTTGGCAGGATCCATTTGGATACTTCCCTCTGCCACTATGTACCCCAGGAAGGCCACTGTCTTGACGTGAAACTCACATTTCTCTGCCTTGGCGTAGAGGAATTCTCCAGAAGACGATGAAGGACTTGCTGGACATGGCGGGTGTGTTCAGACAGGTTTCTGGAGTAGATTAAGATGTCATCCAGGTAAACGAAGACAAACTTGTTTAACATGTCCCGCAGTACATCATTCACTAGAGCCTGGAACACAGCAGGAGCATTGGTGAGGCCAAAAGGCATAACCAGATACTCGTAGTGGCCTGTTGGTGTATTGAATGCGGTTTTCCATTCATCTCCCTCCCGGATCCGCACTAGGTGGTAAGCGTTTCTGAGATCCAACTTGGTAAAAACAGTGGCTCCCTGGAGCAACTCAAAAGCAGAGGTGAGCAGAGGCAGAGGGTAACGGTTTTTCACTGTGATGTCGTTGAGTCCCCTGTAGTCGATGCAGGGGCGAAGAGATCCGTCCTTCTTCCCCACAAAGAAGAAACCAGCACCAGCAGGAGATGAAGATGAACGGATTAATCCTGCGGACAGAGAGCCATTGATGTAGTCCTCCATGGACTTTCTTTCAGGAGCAGACAACGAATAAAGACGACCCTTTGGAGGAGCTGTCCCAGGGAGGAGGTCGATGGCACAGTCGTACGGTCGGTGAGGGGCAGAGATGTGGCTCTTGCTTTGTTAAACACCTCTCTGAGACCATGGTAGCATTCTGGGACATTGGAGAGGTCAGGAGCGGAGTTAGTAGGTACTGGCCGAGGGGGTAGTGCGGCAGCAAGCAGGCAGGTTCGGTGGCAGTCCTCTCCCCACTCCTGATCACCCCGGTCACCCAGTCGAGCTGAGGGTTGTGCCGGCGAAGCCATGGGTAACCCAGGATGAGGGGTTGGCCTGGAGAGGGGAGCAGGTGAAACTGGATAGTTTCTTGATGGTTTCCGGACAGACCCATCGAGACCGGGGCCGTGACATGAGTGACCGATCCGAGTAAGTGTCCGTCCAGTGCCCGGGCAGGAATAGGAGGTGTCAAACGGAGGTTCTCCAGTCCCAGTTGGCGTGCCAGCTTGATGTCCATTATGTTGGCTTCGGCGCCAGAATCCACCAGAGCAGCCAGGGTGTGAGTTGAGTCAGAGAGGCGGAGGTGAACTTGCAGCAGGGGTTTGCGGTCGGAGGACTGGATGGTCATTGAACTCAACCGGACTCCCCCTATGCCCGGTGGGCTTCGGCCCTTTAAAGGGCAGGTTACCACACGATGTCCATCACCTCCACAATAGAGGCAGAGGTTTGAGGTGAGCGGCGCTGGCGCTCTGCAGGAGTGAGAGAGGCTCGCCCAATCTCCATAGGCTCAGACTGATCAAGCTGACCTGGGTGAGTGGCAGTAGATGACAGGAGCCCAGTCGGATCTCTCCGAATGCCGGTAGTAGGTGGACCTTGGCGCCCCCTCTCACGACGACGGGTCTGTATCCTTCTGTCGATCCTGACAGTCAGTGCGATGGCTTCATCAAGAGTGGAAGGCAGTTCATGGGAGACCAACTCGTCCCTTGATATAGTCAGCCAAACTATGGAAGAACGCGTCCACCAACGATGGTGTGTTCCAAGAACTTCGTCTAGCCAGGGTTCGGAAGTCGATGGAATGGTCTGCGACTGTACGTCTGCCTTGTCGAATACTGAACAGTTCACGAGACGCCTCTGCGGTGGGTGAATCCAGGTCAAACACCTTCAGCATCTCCTCAGCAAACAGGTCGAAGGTAGCACATGCGGGGGTTTGACGTTCGAACTCTGCTGTTCCCCAGAGTCGAGCTCGGCCCGTCAGGTGAGTGATGGCATACCCAACTTTAGCCCCCTCCGTGGCGAAGGTCCTTGGCTGCAAGGAGAACTGAAGTCGGCAGCTAGTCAGGAATGGCCGGACCTGGGTTGAATCGCCGTTGAACCGCTCGGGGTTCCCCAATCTTGGGTTCGGAGCAAGCGGCTGCAATGACCGGGGCAGGTAACTCGGGGGGCAGGGCTGGTGGGCAGACTGGCTGGGGTAAGGTTGGTGAGGAGTTGAATGATCATGGCGAGTTGTTGTTGCCGCTGCTGGAACTGCTGCTCATGCTCCTCGGTTTCCATGTCGGGGAAAGTGTGCGCTGAGTCCATAATGGTCAGATCGTACTGTCACGGTTCAGACAGACGACCAGAGGACCACAATTGCGTCACACCAGAAAGTTTATTAAACTTAAGGGAAAAGGGAAGTAGGGAGTGAATGAAGGCTCCAGGGGTAACAGGGATCCCGTCCAATGTGCTGGGTCTGTGCCCCCCAGTGGCAGCGATGCGTCCTATGAAGCCGGTGGTGGGTGGTCCAGAAGTCCTGGGGGGAGACACAGACACAACAGGGCGGAATGAAACCAGGCAGCAGTACAGTTCAAGGGAAATCCAAAATACGTAGTAGCAAGGCAGAAGGCTGGTCAGAGTTACCGGGATTGAAGAGTAGTCAGGAGTCGTAATGGCAGAAGCAGGTCTGGATCTCCTGAGGCAGAAGAGTATCCAAAAAAACAGGCAGGTCCGGGGGTCACAAAACCAGGGTGAGCCAGAAGCGCGAGCAAACAGGTTCCGGGTGTGAGCTTTGCAGACGATCTGACACCGGAGAGCTGAAAGACAGGGCCTTAAATACTGGGAGAGGTAGTGGGTAATGCAGCGCAGCTGGCAGAGTAATTAGAGCAGAGCAGAGCAGGGACAGGTGGAGCTAGTTAGGCTGAGTAGAGAGAGTGGTGAGCAGAGTGGAAGAAAATTAAGGTGGTAACCCGGTGGAGTGAGAGGCCCATGACAACAAGGGGATAGATACATTTGAGAATCTATCAAAAAAGTACAACCTCCAGAACTCTCAGCTTCTTACTTGTCAAACTATCTTACTAAAGCAGTGGGACCTAATAAAACGCTTAGTGATATATACTGAACAAAAATATAAATGCAACATGCAACAATTTCAACGATTTTACTGAGTTACAGTTCATATTAGGAAATCAGTCAATTGAAATAAATAAATTAGGCTCTAATCTATGGATTTCACATGACTGGGCAGGGGTGCAGCCATGGGGAGCCAGGCCCAGCCAATCAGAATGTGTTTTTCCCCACAAAAGGGCTTTATTACAGATAGAAATACTCCTCAGTTTCATCAGCTGTCCGGGTGGCTGGTCTCAGACGATCCCGCAGGTGAAGAAGCCGGATGTGGAGGTCCTGGGCTGGCATGGTTACACGTGGTCTGCGGTTGTGAGGCCGGTTGGACATACTGCCAAATTCTCCAAAACAATGTTGGAGGCGGCTTAAATGAACATTAAATTATCTGGCAACCGCTCTGGTGGACAGTCAGCATGTCAATTGCACGTTCCCTCAAAACTTGAGACATCTGTGGCATTGTGTTGTGTGACAAAACTTCACATTTTAGTGGCCTTTTATTGTCCCCAGCACAAGGTGCACCTGTGTAATGATAATGCTGTTTAATCAGCTTCTTGATATGCCACACCTGTCAGGTGGATGGATTATCTTGGCAAAGTAGAAATGCTCACTAACAAGGATGTAAACAAATTTGTGCACCAAACATGAGAGAAATAATATTTTTGTGCATACGGAAACTTTCTTGGATCTTTTATTTCAGCTCATGAAACATGGGATCAACACTTTAAATGTTGCGTTTATATTTTTGTTCAGTATACATCCCTTAATTAGGTATATAACAAAGAAATATAACGAGGTAAATGCTAAGAATGTGCTGGGGTACTTACACAGAATTATCGAAGAAGAAACAAAAGATGAGAATATTATAGCGGTAACTAATTGGGAAGATGAACTGCAAATGGTAATAACCCAAGAGGACTGGGAGGACATATCTAGAAACACGTCCAAGACAACCAACTCTCTACTCTGGAGGGAATACTCTTGGAAAATTCAGTAAAGATTTTTTATAACTCCTATAATACAATAAAAATAACCATAACATCACACCAAGCTGCTGGCGTAACTGTGGGGAGAGAAAAGCTAACCACACTCACATATTATATTCCTGCCCAGTCCTCAATCATTTCTGGATCGTAGTATACAAAGTATTGGATGATACGTTCGAACGTTCGCTTTCTCTAAATCCAGAACACATATTCCTGGGGAGAACCCCGCATGCACTGGTCCTCGACTCTGATAAGTACCTCTTCAGAATTCTGAGAATAACAGAACAGCAACAGAAACTGGCTTAAACCGCTGGCACCACAAATAAGCAACTGGAAAGAAACAATTAATTTAATATATAGTATGGAAATGATAACATAGAATAAGAAACCAAATGACTCTATTTGAAATACGATGGGAAAAAATAAAAAATACGGACATTATAGTATGAAATATTTATAGCCCCTAACAGGAGATAAAATGTACATGTTTTAAATGGACAGGTGTGGGTGGAAACGTGTGTGCTACTGTAGAAGTGCAAGTGTATGTATGCATGAGTGGGTGCGTATCTGTGTGTGTATGTGTGTGCTATGCACGAAAAGATGGTGAAAATTGTATGTAGATAGGGGATGCCAGGATGCCAACGCAACACCATGAGATTTAACCCCCCCAAAAAAAAAACATAAATGAAAACAATAACACTTCAGGTGCAACGACAAACAAAGGATATACATTTTTTTTAAATTATTTCTTAGGGTCAACAATGACTTGTACCATAGTACCAATTACAGTGTTATAGTACCAATTATGAAATGCTGATTGTTGGCCTGTCGCTCTCTCTCCCTCTTTTGGATTGGATTAACATAGCAGTACCTTTAAACACTACACTAACACTATTAAACACTATTAGACCCTATAGTATATCAGTTAGGTGGAGGAAGTTCAACCCAAGATAAGTTAGTGGGGGTTTCTGGAAACAGCGGGAATACATTGTACTAAGAGGACCATTAAAAGGAATTGCTCCTCTTAGCTGTTTAGCTCTAGCCTGGCAGCAAACAGTGTCTGATTTAACATTTCCCCCTGGAAAATAAACGCTCTGCAGGCCCAGTGCTGTCCATTCCACTCCTCTGACATGAGAAGAAGGGAACCACTTCCCTGGGCTAGTTTATTGTGTCTGCTTAATTAAATATGTTTATTGATTAAATCCTCTAATTGCAAGTTCAATATGTCCTCTTTGCTAGCCTTTAGCATCCCTGGAGTGACCATTGGGTGTTGAACATTCCAACATGGTGGAGGTCTGGGAGTGGGGAGACAAAGATAGTATTCTAGCATAATTTGATCATGTTTATCATAGAGAGTATGTTACATTGCTAGAGGCTCAACTTACTGTAGCTATGTATCTCATCTAATTACACTAGGTCCTATGGCTCCATGTGGACACAAAATGCATAATTGTCAACTTACAGTATCATTCCCTTGTGTTGACAGGCAGCTTTTCTTCAGATGTGTAGCTGACCGGTGCTATAGAAAATATCACATAACCACCCTTGCCTGTGGCTAGCATGGAACGCTAATATTCAGCCAGCCGTAGAAAAGCGCACAGCTTGTAGACTCAACGCTCTGGAGCGGTCATCATTGCTGCCATGCATACTATGACAAATTAAGGGGGAAAGGCTAGGAAATAATATCTCATTTTCAAGCAGGGGAGCCTTCTTCCTGAAGGGAGAGAGGGAGAGAGAGAGAGAGATCTTCTCCGTCAATAACTGACAGCTCCGTCCCTTTATTGATTATCAGCTGAGAGTGACGGAGGCAGGCAGGCATGCCAACCAGGCCTTTTGTTCCCGGTTTTGGAGGGGGATTGCAAGAGGGCTCTTGCCACAATTAAAGTATATTTGCATCAGTGGGAGTTAAGCTTATGGTCAAGCCTTTATCTCTCTACTCCAGTGGAGTGGCAGAAAGGCTCCAAATGTATTGGGATGAGTATTGTGCCAGCTATGATTAACTGCTAGCTCTCTTGTTAGTGGAGTTTATCTCTCTGTCTCAGAAGAGAATCCTCCTTTCAATGATTATTCAACATGTGTATGCAAAATGGATTTATCTTCATTTATCCACATACCAAAATGGTGCTTGGTAGAATAATTCAACCCCCAAAAGAGAAATGGACCAACTGATGAAGAAGGAACTGCCTCATGTCAAGGGATCAGGGGTCAAGGGTTAAGAGAACTAGATGGCTAAGGGCAAATGGAAGCAGGGGCATCAGCACGGGTGGGCCTGGGTGGGCGCAGGCCCACCCACTGGGGAGCCAGGCCCACTCAATCAGATTTAGCTATTTGATTAGATTTTTATGCTCGACTTGTCAGTGTTCCAAACAGGACATTATTTGTTTTTTTTACTTAAGCACAGTACTTGACTTGGGCAGGAGCTCACCGGAACTGGCCTAAACATGCACACGTCATCAGATAGAATTCATAGCAAGCAGTAGGGAAGGGGTGGGACAAAAAGGGATATATATTGACAATAATTATACATTTTATTTGGCAGATGCCTTTCAGGACACTCAACGACATCTTACATAATGTCACGATCGTCGGTGAGAGAGGAGGACCAAGGCGCAGCGTTGAAGGCGAACATATTTATTTAGAGAATGATCACACGATCAAAACAACAAAACGATGACGTGACAGTCAATGGCAATACACAAACCAAATACGAACAAGAAACCACACCAAAAGAATGCCTAACGGCTACCTAAGTGTGACTCCCAATCAGAGACAACGAGCTACAGCCGTCTCTGATTGGGAGCCACCCTGGCCAACATAGAATTACAAAACCAGAAAGTGAAACCTAGAACACACATAGACTATACACACCCTGGCTCAACATATTAGAGTCCCCAGAGCCAGGGCGTGACAGTACCCCCCTAAAGGCGCGGACTCCGACCGCGCCCCACCAAATACCACAGGGGAGGGACCGGGTGGGCACTCCGCTTAGGCGGCGGATCCGGCTCCGGGCCTGATCCCCGCTCCTCTCCAACCCCCCAAAGTACCCCTGGTCCGGGTCTGGCCCCGCTGGCCGGAGCTGGACTGCACACTGGTGGAGCGGATTGCTCTAGCTCCGGCGTGAAACATCTGACCGGTGCCGGACCAGCCACCGGTGGAACAGGCACGGGCCGTGCCGGACTGACGACGCACACCACTGGCTTGGTGTGGGGAGCAGGAGCGGGCCGAGCCGGGCTGTCGAGCGCACCACTGACTTGGTGCGGGGAGCAGGAACGGGCCGAGCCGGGCTGACGGGCGCACCACTGACTTGGTGCGGGGAGCAGGAACGGGCCGAGCCGGGCTGACGAAGCGCACCACTGACTTGGTGCGGGGAGCAGGAACGGGCCGAGCCGGGCTGACGGGCGCACCACTGACTTGGTGCGGGGAGCAGGAACGGGCCGAGCCGGGCTGACGGGCGCACCACTGACTTGGTGCGGGGAGCAGGAACAGGCCGGACCGTACTGGGGACACACACCACTGGTCCTACGCAGGGATCTGGAATGGGCCGGACCGGACTGGTAACACACCCCAGTACCTCTCGCTGTGCCTCTACACCTTCCACCCCCTCTTCGACCAGTGGCCCCCGTAACCTGGCGGCCTCCTCTGCCAATCCGCTGGGCCGCTCTGCCGCGGTCTCCTGCTGGCCCGTCGTCCACGGCGTTAGCCCCCCCCTAAAAATTTTCTGGGTGTCTCTCCTACCCGTGGACCAGGTCTCCATGTCCCTCGCCAGCCTTTCGCCCTTCTGCCTCAATGTCAAGCCCTTCTCTTCCTCACTCGGCTTGACCCAGTCGAGGAGGCGAAGGAGATCTGCTAGAGATCTCCTGGCGATGGCTCCTGGACACGCTGCTTGGTCAAATATTGGTGGTTTCTTCTGTCACGATCGTCGGTGAGAGAGGAGGACCAAGGCGCAGCGTTGAAGGCGAACATATTTATTTAGAGAATGATCACACGATCAAAACAACAAAACGATGACGTGACAGTCAATGGTAATACACAAACCAAATACGAACAAGAAACCACACCAAAAGAATGCCTAACGGCTACCTAAGTATGACTCCCAATCAGAGACAACGAGCTACAGCCGTCTCTGATTGGGAGCCACCCTGGCCAACATAGAATTACAAAAACAGAAAGTGAAACCTAGAACACACATAGACTATACACACCCTGGCTCAACATATTAGAGTCCCCAGAGCCAGGGCGTGACACATAAAATCTAGTGCTGTACATAAAATCTATTTAATTTAGGCCTATGTAATGAATTGGAATTATGCTTGATTATTTACTGGGGAAAAAATAAAAACAAATTGTAAAAATGAACAGCTTATCAATTTCAAAATAAGGGCGGGTTCTGGCACGTCACTTCACACTGATAACATGTGCAGTAAACCGTATCTATCACTGCGTAGGCTACACTGTGTAGGTTATTCACCGTTAGCTAGCTAGCTAAGAAATCATGAAACACGCTTCTCCACTTCGACTCGCACTCTCTCCCTCCCTCCGCTTAGACATGACCATCAGTCCAGTTAAATAAAATAAAAAAGTTGTAACAATTTATGCCTCGCAATGTGCCTCGCAAGTTATTGGCTACACCAATGACCTATTACCAGTGTTTTCATATAGCCTAGCTTGAGACTCAATTTTTTAAATATAAGGGACTGTTTATTATTTAAAATAAGGGGTAGGCCTACATGGAAAATAATCGGACCTCTCTTATAAAAATAGGCAAATGCATGAGACAATATTTATTTCCATTCAATGTAAATTGCCTATCAATTTTAGGAATTTAATTGAATTGGAAATAACTTTGCTTTGTGCATCTCCGCCCATGCACTATAGTTAGGCCCTATAGGCTATTGATCATTTAATTGATATCACACAATACATTGTCTATCCCTGTTCTCTCCTGTCTGCACAGGCCATACAAACACTTCACACTTCGTCGCTGCTGCCACTCTAATCTGGTGGTCCCTGCGCGCAAGACCCACGTGGAGTTCCTGGTCTCCGGCAGCCTCTGGAACTGCCGTTCTGCCAGCCAACAAGGCAGAGTTCATCTCAGCCTATGCTACCCTCCAGTCCCTCGACTTCTTGGCGCTGACGGAAACATGGATTACCACAGAAAACACTGCTACTCCTACTGCTCATTCCTCGTCTGATCATGTGTTCTCGCATACCCCGAGAGCATCTGGTCAGCGCGGCGGTGGCACAGGAATCCTCATCTCTCCCAAGTGGACATTCTCTCTTTTTCCCCTGACCCATGTGTCTATCTCCTCATTTGAATTCCATGCTGTCACAGTCACTAGCCCATTCAAGATTAACATCCTTATCATTTATCGCCCTCCAGGTTCCCTTGGAGAGTTCATCAATAAGCTTGACGCCTTGATAAGTTACTTTCCTGAGGATGGCTCACCCCTCACAGTTCTGGGTGACTTTAACCTCTCTACGTCTGCCTTTGACTCATTTCTCTCTGCCTACTTCTTTCCACTCCTTTCCTCTTTTGACCTCACCCTCTCACCGTCCCCCCCTACTCACAATGCAGGAAATACGCTTGACCTCATCTTTACTAGATGCTGTTCTTCTACTAATCTCACTGCAACTCCCCTCCATTTCTCCGACCACTACTTTGTATCCTTTTCTCTCTCGTTCTCCTCCAACACTACTCACTGCCCCTACTCAGATGGTAATGTGCCGTCGCAACCTTCACTCTCTCTCTCCCGCTACTCTTTCCTCTTCCATTCTATCATCTCTTCCCTCTGCTAAATCCTTCTCCCTCCGATCTCCTGATTCTGCCTCCTCAACCCTCCTCTCCTCCCTTTCTGCATCTTTTGACTCTCTATGTCCCTTATCCTCCCGGCCGGCTCGGTCCTCCCCTCCTGCTCCGTGGCTTGACAACTCATTGCGAGCTCACAGAACAGGGCTCTGGGCAGCTGAGCGGAAATGGAGGAAAACTAGACTCCCTGCGGACCTGTCATATTTTCACTTCCTCCTCTCTACATTTTCTTCCTCTGTTTCTGCTGCTAAAGCCACTTTCTACCACTCTAAATTTCAAGCCTCTGCCTCTAACCCTAGGAAGCTCTTTGCCACCTTCTCCTCCCTGCTGAATCCTCCTCCTCCTCCCCCTCCCTCCTCCCTCTCTGTGGATGACTTTGTCAACCATTTTGAAAAGAAGGTTGACGACATCTGATCCTCATTTATTAAGTCAAATGACACCGCTGGTCCTACTCACACTGCCCTACCCTATGCTTTGACTTCTTTCTCACCTCTCTCTCTCCAGATGAAATCTTGCGACTTGTGATGGCCGGCCGCCCAACAACCAGCCCGCTTGACCCTATCCCCTCCTCTCTTCTCCAGACCATTTCCGGAGACCTTCTCCCTTACCTCACCTCGCTCATCAACTCATCCTTGACCGCTGGCTATGTCCCTTCCGTCTTCAAGAGAGTGACAGTTGCACCCCTCCTCAAAAAACCTACACTCAATCCCTCCGATGTCAACAACTACAGACCAGTATCCCTTCTTTCTTTTCTCTCCAAAACTCTTGAGCTTGCCGTCTCTAGCCAACTCTCCTGCTATCTCTCTCAGAATGACCTTCTTGATCCAAACTAGTCAGGTTTCAAGACTGGTCATTCAACTGAGACTGCTCTTCTCTGTGTCACGGAGGCTCTCCGCACTGCTAAAGCTAACTCTCTCTCCTCTGCTCTTATCCTTCTAGACCTATCTGCTGCCTTTGATACTGTGAACCATCAGATCCTCCTCTCCACCCTCTCCGAGTTGGGCATCTCCGCCGCTGCTCACTCTTGGATTGCGTCCTACCTGACAGGTCGCTCCTACCAGGTGGCGTGGTGAGAATCTGTCTCCACACCACGTGCTCTCACCACTGGTGTCCCCCAAGGCTCAGTTCTAGGCCCTCTCCTATTCTCTCTATACACCAAGTCACTTGGCTCTGTCATATCCTCACATGGTCTCTCCTATCATTGCTACGCAGACGACACACAATTATTTTCTCCTTTACCCCTTCTGATAACCAGGTGGCGGATCACCACCTCAAGCTGAACCTCGACAAGACGGAGCTGCTCTTCCTCACGGGGAAGGACTGCCCGCTCCATGATCTCACCATCACGGTTGACAACTCCATTGTTTCCTCCTCCCAGAGTGCAAAGAACCTTGGCGTGACCCTGGACAACACCCTGCAGGTTCATGCTCTACAACATTCACAGAGTACGACGCTACCTTACACAGAAAGCGGCACAGGTCCTAATCCAGGCACTTGTCATCTCCCATCTGGATTACTGCAACTCGCTGTTGGCTGGGCTCCCTGCCTGTGCCATTAAACCCCTACAACTTATCCAGAACGCTGCAGCCCGTCTGGTGTTCAACCTTCCCAAGTTCTCTCACGTCATCCCGCTCCTCCGCACACTCCATTGGCTTCCAGTTGAAGCTCGCATCTACTACAAAACCATGGTGCTTGCCTACGGAGCTGTGAGGGGAACGGCACCTACTTACATTCAGTCTCTGATCAGCCCCTACACCCAAACAAGGGCACTACGTTCATCCACCTCTGGCCTGCTAGCCCCCCTACCTCTACGGAAGCACAGTTCCCGCTCAGCCCAGTCAAAGCTATTCGCTTCTCTGGCACCCCAATGATGGAACAAGCTCCCCCACAACGCCAGGACAGCGGAGTCACTGACCACATTCCGGAGACACTTGAAACCCTACCTCTTTAAGGAATACCTGTAATAGTATAACAATAATCCTTCTACCCCCCACCCCCCCTCCCCACCCCCCCATAAAAAAAAGTATGTCCCACTGGCTATCCTAAGTTGAATGCACCAATTTGTAAGTCGCTCTGGATAAGAGCGTCTGCTAAATGACTTAAATGTAAATGTAAGCACACTTGATCTCCCACGCCCAGCAGAGAATTGCACTTGGCTTGAATTAGACTCATTAATTGATCTCGACTAAGAAAAGGTTGGTGACCACTGTTCTAGTCTATATACTGTAGGCTATTGTGATTATTACTGTTATATCAGGGCATTATATTCTAGTCTCATAGTATATTAATTATAGGCCTGTTAAATGCAAGAGTCATGGATTTACGTTGGCCTACAAGACTATTTGGTCTGTAATGCTAAATCACGTTACATGGTTTATTGTGTGCGATCCATTACAGTAGGGTAAAGGGTAGGCTTTTAAGATCACACAGCAACAACCAGCGAATACTAGATATAATACAATATAGCTAGAGAGCAAAAAGATGTCTCCCGGCCGAGGAACAGGATCTACAGAATGTAAATAAAGCATGCATGGTTCCTGTCTGTCTGCAGTCCTGGTGTAGAGGAGAAGAGAGCATGTGCTTCATGTGGGCAGTAACCTGCACTGAGAGAAGAGAGGGGCCGTATTGGATAGATGCAGTGGGTAATTCATGCAGAGTATGGAACCTAAGGAAGGGAAGAATGCAGAGAAACACGTTTTTTTTTATTTCCCCTAAGCTTGGCAGCAAAAAGCTCTCGGACGGTGTTGTGCTGCTCTCTAACAAGTCTGTGAGGTACTGCAGCCTGAGCTTGGGAGGTAACATACCCCACTGCATTTGAAAATATCCCCTTTTATGTGCATAGAATAATCCACTGCAATAAAAAAAAAACACTTCATACGTGTTGATTTCATGGCCTACATGTTACAGTAAGTGTGTAATGGTACACCAGAGACATTTCCATATTAGTAGCTGCTGCAGCCCTGAACTGTGCTTGAGAGGAAGCCAAGGAAAGCACAAATTTGAATTGATCTTTCCAATCAATGTGATGCCAAATGGTCCAGTCCACAATGCCAGCCCCACACTGCAATATTGTTTCTCTTACTGTGTTATCAGAAGAGGACAGGGGGAACCCAATCGATATGCCCATAGCCATAAAGCTAAGCTATACTGTATAGGCCTACTACATTTTACATGTACATTTTAGTCATTTAGCAGACGCTCTTATCCAGAGCGACTTACAGTTAGTGAGTGCATACATTATTATTATTTTTTTCATACTGGCCCCCAGTGGGAAGCGAACCCACAACCCTGGCGTTGCAAATGCCATGCTCTACCAACTGAGCTACATCCCTGCCGACCCCATGGGTCTCCCGGTCGCGGCCGGCTATGACAGAGCCTGGATTCGAACCAGGATCTCTATATACTCTCCCGCCACTCGGGAGAGTATATAGTGCATTTGGAAAGTATTCAGACCCCTTCACTTTTTCCACTTTTTGTTACGTTACAGCCTTAATCTAAAATGAATTAAATAAAACATTTTCCTCATCAATCTACACACAATACCCCATAATGACAAAGCGAAAACAGGTTTTTAGAAACGTTTGCAAATGTATTACAAATAAAAAACTGAAACCTTATTTACAGGGGTTTTGAAAAAAAGTATACTTATTTAAGTTATGAAACACTCAATTACCCTGTGTGAAAAAGTAATTGTCTCCTTACACTCAATATGAACTGCTCATTTCAAGTCCTGCCACAACATCTCATATGGGATTAGGTCTGGACTTCAAAACTTCATATTTGTTGCTTTTAACCATTTTCATGACTTGATTGTGTGTTTTGGATCATTGTCTTGCTGCATGACCCAGCTGAGCTTTAGCTCACAGATGGATGACCTGACATTCTCCTGTAGAATTCTCTGATATAAGAATTCATGTACGAGTTCCTTCTATTAAGGCAAGTCGTCCAGGTCCTGAGGCAGCAAAGCATCGCCAAACCATCACACAATCACCACCATGCTTGACCGTTGGTATGAGGTTCTTACTGTGGAATGCCGTGTTTGGTTGAAGCGCAGCTGGGTCATACAGCAAGACAATGATCCAGAACACACAATCAAGTCTACATGAAAATGGCTAAAAAGCAACACATTTGAAGTTTTGGAATGGCCTAGTCTAAGTCCAGACCTAATCCTAATAGATGTTGTGGCAGGACTTGAAACGAGCAGTTTATGCCGTTCAAGTCCTGCCACAACAGGACTTGTCTCCGTTCAGAATAAAGTGGTGTGGGCCGCGGAAGGGCCGTTGGCGGTCATTTTCCGCTCAAAACCTCACCGTTCGACTGTCGGGTGAGCGGTGCGCACTGGTTTTCCTGTGCTATTTGTCTCCTAAATGGCCTAAAAGTGCATCCGATTACGAGCAGCACTTGTTGTGTAGTGAGCCGAGATGTCTGGCAAGGGAATCAAATGGTTTGGGGTCCCCTGATGTGGTCAGGGGTGTTTTAAAGAACGCTCTCTTTTGGGGACCTTAAAACACATGCACCTGTGAGGCCTGGCTGAGACTAGTGTTGTACCTCAAGTTTCAGGTTGTATTCGTTCATATGTACAGGATCCACATGGTATAAACAGTCCTACGACATGCTTACTTGCACTATGTGTGTGTGTGTGTTTATTATTAGTACTTTTTGTGCACTGGCAGTGTGAGTGTTGTTGTTGTTGTATTTGTAGCCTACTATTTCTACACAGTGAGATTGTGTGTTGTCTTCTGGTAGGTAGGTAGGTA
The DNA here is from genome assembly GCF_020615455.1 of Coregonus clupeaformis. Taxonomy (NCBI): domain Eukaryota; kingdom Metazoa; phylum Chordata; class Actinopteri; order Salmoniformes; family Salmonidae; genus Coregonus; species Coregonus clupeaformis. The sequence continues at coordinate 126,946 of NW_025534019.1, read as the reverse complement.
GGTAGGTAGGTTGGCTGTCTCTACTAATATATTGTCTTTGTGTCTGTGGGTCTTGGTGTCTGGCTGGCGCTATGGAGGCTGGCGCATCATGGGTTATGGCGCGTTGATATAGGCCTAGATAGAGGAGTCCCTCTCTCCTCTCTCTCTCTCTCTCTCTCTCTCTCTCTCTCTCTCTCTCTCTCTCTCTCTCTCTCTCTCTCTCTCTCTCTCTCTCTCTCTCTCTCTCACACCCACTCACCACTCACTCACCTCACTCACTCACTCACTCACTCACTCACTCACTCACTCCTCTCTGTCTCTCAGTCTCACTCACTCACTCACTCACTCACTCTCTCAGTCTCACTCACTCACTCACTCAATGTCGCTGAGTTAAAGCAGTTCTGCATGGAAGAGTGGGCCAGAATTCTCCACAGCGACATGAAAGACTGATCAATAACTACAGGAAGCATTTGGTTGGAGTCATTGCAGCTAAAGGTGGCACAACAAGTTATTGAGTGTAAGGGGGCAATTACTTTTTCACACAGGGGCATTGGGTGTTGCATAACTTTGTTTATGAAATTACTGTAATTGTTGTGCTATTTGTTCACTACGGTTCCCTTTATCCAATATTAGGTTTTGGTTGAAGATTTGATAACATTCAGTATCAAAAATATGCAAAAGTAGAGAACATTTTAAAGGGGGCAAATACTTTTTCACAGAACTGTATGCTCTGTGTATAAACAGTGTAACAAAAATGCAATGTACAGTAGAATGATATACAGTATGTGAAGAACAGTGTATGAATACAGTGTGAAAAACAGTATAAAAGAAATGGGAAGTGTCCAGTGTTTAATGTCTCTATATACATGGGACAGCAGCGTTGGCTGTGTGTGTGTGTGTATGTGCGTGTGTTTGTGAGTGTGAGCGTATGCGTGTGTGAGTTTATATGTGAGTACAGGAGTCGGCTTGTGAATGAGGTGTTTGAGTGTGTGTTTTATGTGAGTTAGTCTATCGTTGTCTCTTACTATAGGAGATGGCGTGATGACTGTTCAACAGTCTGATGGCCTGGCGATAGAAGCTGTTTTTCAGTCTTTCCGTCCCGGCTTTGATGCACCTGTACCGTCTCTGTCTGCTAGATGGTAGCAGAGTGAACAGACCGTGACTTGGGTGGCTGAGATCCTTGATGTTCTTCTTGGCCTTCCTTTGACACTGAATGCTTTTATGTCCGGCAGGCAGTGTGATGTGTTGGGCTCACCGCACCACCCTCACCGCACCACCCTCTGGAGAGCCATTCGGTTGATGGCGATGCAGTTGCTGAATCACAAGGTCAGAACGAATCCTCCCTCTCTGCGGATGACTTTGTCATCCACTTTGAAAACAAGGTTGACAACATCCACTCATTAACTCAGCCTATTGAGTCCACTGGTCCCACTCCCATAGAACTACCCAACGCCTTGACCTCTTTCTCCCCTCTCTCTCCAGATGAAATCCTGCGACTAGTGAGGTCCGGCGGCCCGACAACTTGCCTGCTCAACCACATCCCCTCGTCCCTTCGCCAAACCATCTCTGGAGACCTTTCATTCCTCACTTCCCTCATCAACTCATCCCTGACCGCTGGCTGTGTCCCCTCTGACTTAATAATGACCTGAGTCGCTCCCCTCCTCAAGAAACCAACACTCAACTCCTCTGACATCAAAAACTATAGACCAGTATCCCTTCTTTATTTTCTTTCCAAAACACTTGAGCATGATGTCTCTGACCAACTCTCTCGCTATCTCTCTCAGAACAATATTCTTGACCACAACCAGTCAGGCTTCAAGACGGGTCACTCAACCTAGACTGTCTGTGTCACAGAGGCTCTCCGCACTGCCAAAGCTGACTCTCTCCTCTGTTTTCATCCTCCTAGATCCATTCGCTGCTTTCGACACCGTGAACCATCAGATCCTCCTCGCCACCCTCTCAGGGCTGGGCGTCTCAGGCTCTGCACACTCTTGGATTCTACCTGGCAGGCTGCTCCTACCAGGTGACGTGGAGAGGATCTGTGTCTGCACCACATACTCTCACTACCGGTGTCCCCCAGGGCTTGGTTCTAGGCCCTCCCCTCTCCTCTCTATACACCAAGTCCCTTTGCTCCGTCAAATCCTCATATGGTCTCTCCTATCATTGCTATGTGGATGACACTCAACTGCTTTTCCCCTTCCCACCCCATCTGACACCCAGGTGGCGACACACATCTCTGCTTGGATGTCGGCCCACCACCTCAAGCTCAACCTCGACAAGACGGAGCTGCTCTTCCTCCCGGGGAAGGCCTGCCCGCTCCAAACCCTCTCCATCAAGGTTGACAACTCCACGGTGTCCCCCTCCCAGAGTGCAAATAATCTTGGCGTGACCCTGGACAACACCATGTCGTTCTCTGCAAACATAAAAGCAGTGACTCGCTCCAGCAGAATCATGGTCTACAACATCTGTAGACAGTGGTGTTAAGAACTTAAGTAAAAATAAGTACTACTTAAGTAGTTTTTGGGGTTATCTGTACTTTACTTTACTATTTCTATTTTTGACAACTTTTGCTTTTACTTCATTACATTTCTAAAGAAAATAATGTACTTTTTACTCCTTGCATTTTCCCTGACACCCAAAAGTATTTGTTACATTTTGAATGCTTAGCAGGACAGGAAAATGGTCCAATTCATGTACTTATCAAGAGAACATCCCTGGTCATCTCTACTGCCTCTGATCTGGCGGACTCGCTAAACACACATGCTTCATGTGTAAATTATGTCTTAGCGTTGGAGTGCGCCCTGGCTCGCTGTAAAAAAAAAAAAAAGATTCCGTCTGGTTTGCTTAATATAAGGAATTTGAAATCATTTATATTTTTACTTTTGATACTTAAATATATTTGAGCAATTACATTTACTAAGTAACTTCCATATGTTTGGGGTGTCTCCCACATGGCTTTTGGCGAACACCAAACGTGTTTGCTTATTTTTGTATTTAAGCAATAGCTTTTTTCTGGCCACTCTTCTGTAAAGCCCAGCTCTGTGGAGTGTACGGCTTAAAGTGGTCCTATGGACAGATACTCCAATCTCCGCTGTGGAGCTTTGCAGCTCCTTCAGGGTTATCTTTGGTCTCTTTGTTGCCTCTCTGATTAATGCCCTCCTTGCCTGGTCCGTGAGTTTTGGTGGGCGGCCCTCTCTTGGCAGGTTTGTTGTGGTGCCATATTCTTTCCATTTTTTTATAATGGATTTAATGGTGCTCCGTGGGATGTTCAAAGTTTTCGGATATTTTTTTATAACTCTACCCTGATCTGTACTTCTCCACAACTTTGTCCCTGACCTGTTTGGAGAGCTCCTTGGTCTTCATGGTGCCACTTGCTTGGTGGTGCCCCTTGCTTAGTTGTGTTGCAGACTCTGGGGTCTTTCAGAACAGGTTTATTTTTACTGAGATCATGTGACAGATCATGTGACACCTAGATTGCACACAGGTGGACTTTATTTAACTAATTACTTGGTGTTACCTTAGATTGTAAATTGTCATTGGTCAAAACGTTTAGATTCAATGGTTGTAAAGATGGGGAGAGGTCTGTCCGTAATAAAGAGGTGCTCTGCTTTTTTTACACCACACTCCACAAAGCAAGTCCTACATTCTCTAGTTTGATCTTATCTTGATTATTGTCCAGTCATATGGTCAAGTGCTACAAATAAAGACCTTGTTAAGCTGCAGCTGGCCCAGAACAGAGCAGCACGTCTTGCTCTTCATTTTTTTTATTAATGTTTTATTTTATTTCACCTTTATTTAACCAGGTGAGCAAGTTGAGAACAAGTTCTCATTTACAACTGCGACCTGGCCAAGATAAAGCCAAGCAGTGCGATAAAAACAACAACACAGAGTTACATATGGCGTAAAACAAAACATAAAGTCAAAAATAAAACAGAAAATATATATACAGTGTGTGCAAATGTAGCAAGTTATGGAGGTAAGGCAATAAATAAGCTATAGTGCAAAATAATTACAATTAGTATTAACACTGGAATGATAGATGTGCAAGAGATGACGTGCAAATAGAGAAACTGGGGTGCAAATGAGCAAAATAAATAACAATATGGGGATGAGGTAGTTGGGTTGGCTAATTTCAGATGGGCTGTGTACAGGTGCAGTGATCGGTAAGTTGCTCTGACAACTGATGCTTAAAGTTAGTGAGGGAGATAAGAGTCTCCAGCTTCAGAGATTTTTGCAATTCGTTCCAGTCATTGGCAGCAGAGAACTGGAAGGAATGGCGGCCAAAGGAGGTGTTGGCTTTGGGGATGACCAGTGAGATATACCTGCTGGAGCGCATACTACGGGTGGGTGTTGCTATGTTGACCAATGAGCTAAGATAAGGCGGGGATTTGCCTAGTGATTTATAGATGGCCTGGAGCCAGTGGGTTTGTCGACGAATATGTAGTGAGGACCAGCCAACAAGAGCGTACAGGTCAAAGTGGTGGGTAGTATATGGGGCTTTGGTGACAAAACGGATGGCACTGTGATAGACTACATCCAATTTGCTGAGTAGAATGTTGGAGGCTATTTTGTAAATGACATCGCCGAAGTCAAGGATCGGTAGGATAGTCAGTTTTACGAGGGCATGTTTGGCAGCATGAGTGAAGGAGGCTTTGTTGCGAAATAGGAAGCCAATTCTAGATTTAACTTTGGATTGGAGATTCTTAATGTGAGTCTGGAAGGAGAGTTTACAGTCTAACCGGACACCTAGGTATTTGTAGTTGTCCACATACTCTAGGTCAGACCCGTCGAGAGTAGTGATTCTAGTCGGGTGGGCGGGTGCCAGCAGCGTTCGATTGAAGAGCATGCATTTAGTTTTATTAGTGTTTAAGAGCAGTTGGAGGCTACTGAAGGAGTGTTGAATGGCATTGATGCTCATTTGGAGTTCATTGTAATCCGTGGGCGAATATTAATACTGTGCATGCCAGTATCTGAGGAAAGACTTGACTGTGTCACTTCTTGTTTTTGTAAGAAACATTCATGTTTTGGAAATTCCAAATTGTTTGCATAGTCAACTTACACACAGCACTGACACACACACTTACCACACCAGACATGCCACCAGGGGTCTTTTCACAGTCCCCAGGTCCAGAACAAATTTCAAGTAAAAGTACAGCATTATACAGAGCCATGAGTGCATCGAACTCCCTTCGAACTTATATAGCGCAAGGGAACAGCAAACCTGGTTTCAAAAAACAAATAAAGCAACATCTCATATATGGAATGCCTCTCCCCCATGTGACTTACTTGTTGTGTGTATGTACTGACATGTATGTGTAACTGATGGATGCACACACACACATTGCATGTAAATTGTAAAGTCTCTTGTGTCTTTTTTGTTACGTGTCAGACCCCAGTAAGACTAGCTGTCGCCATTGGTGTCGGCTAATGGGGATCCTAATAAATACAAATAAAAAATCAAACCTAAAACACAAGGCCAAATATACACTGGAGTTGCTTACCAAGATGACATTGAATGTTCCTGAGTGGCCTAGTTACAGTTTTGACTTAAACCGGCTTGAAAATCTATGGCTGTCTAGCAATGATCAACAACCGACCAATAATGTGCAAATATTGTACAATCCAGGTGTGCAAAGCACTTAGAGACTTACCCAGATAGACTCACACCTGTAATCGCTGCCAAAGGATTCTAACATTTATTGACTCAGGGGTGTGAATACATATGTAAATGCAATATTTATGTATTTCATTTTCATTTTTTTTTCTCACTTTCCCTATATGGGGTATTGTGTGTAGATGAGTGAGAAAACAAATATTTAATCAATTTTCAAATCAGGCCAAGAAAATGTGGAATAAGTGGGGGGGGGGGGCATATGGAATTGTTTAAAGATGGTCATAATATGGATCACTTAGCTATTTGATTTAGAATTTGACAACCCCTTTTAGGTATCAAAAAAATATATAAAAAAATAATTTGATAAAATATTGAATTTGGCCTTTACTACTATAGCCCATAGAAACTACAGTAAATGGATTACACATTCATAAATGTCCAAAAATACGCTTGTGGGGGTCGTAGAGAGAAACTGAGAACACCATCATGTTCGTCAGTCTCCCCTTTCCATAGAGTTTCATAGTTGGTAGGCGGTTCGGAATATACAGACTTTTTCCTGAGAAGACCGATTTTCGGGATGTCTCATGGTCTGACAAACACTGCTCTAGCTCTGCCACATTTCACCACAGATGCAGAAGTGCAACATTGGCGGATGTGGTGGATTGAGACGCATCCAATGCAAAAAAAACATATCTCTAGCTTAAACTGACAGATTTTGATGGGGATAATGCACCGTGCAACTCTAGGGGGTTAATGCACCGTTCTCATCTCTGGTCCCCCCTGACAATGGAATGGCGAGAAGAGATTTCACACTGAGGATCACAAGATAGTGGCTCTACGTCTCTGCTGCCTTCCTCATCTCTCAGGCCATCTCACTCTGCAGCATAACCAACCTGTGGATCTCCCCTCCCTTGTCTGTTGCATGGGCTACTGCAAAGTAAAAAGGCACACACACAATAGCTTTATAGCAGGGATGGGCAACTCCCATCATCGGGGTATGAAGGGTAAAATAGTGCCTTAAGGGTACAAGAATGTAAAGCATCATTTGCAAATGTAAAATATTAGTTGCACCTGTATAATCACCTGTATAATAGTTGCAAAAAATGTTAGCAAACATGTAACTTATTTTAAGAATAAATGTAACACTTACAAGCACATACTTGATGTGTGAATAAATACAACAACACTTGCAAACATGTAAGTTGAAATGTGAATATATTCAATAGGATTTGCAAGCATGCAACAAAATTTGAGAATGAATGCATCTCATTTACTGGTGAATCTTCTGTGAATCAAACCTACATTTGCAAATGTCGAATCTGTGCACTCAGAGTTTTGCCACTAATATAGCGACAAACCTCGGGCAAAACTTTTGTAGTGGTAAAAAGAAGTTCTGCAAGCAAGCAGCAGAGAAATGCACGACCTCTGGTGGACAGGTATTTTCTTCCAACCAATCAGATGAGGTGTTGTCATTCTGGAATGCGCTTTCATGTTTCCCAGGGTTCCGGTCTGGAAGCACGCTTTCCACTGTGCTAAATATGGATACAATTTGTAAAAATAACTAGCTAGCTAAATGATTTTCACAGAATTTGAAAGATACAACAAGGCATTGGTGAGGAAGATGAAGGGTAGAATTAAAACACGTTTTTCAGATTGTATAACCGCTACAAAGCTGATGCTAGCTATCTAGCTAGCTAGCCTATTTTCTATTTACATTACATGGCTGGTTAGCTAGCTATCATTATAGCTTTCTGGCTAGCCTGTATCTAGTGGCATCTTCATCCAGCTTTTCTTCATCCTAAACAGCATCTGGTAGGAATTGTGAAATCATTTAAAATTCCCATCAATAGTCAACAGTGGTCAGTAGATTTGGTCAGTAGTAGTGGTAAGTAGTTGTGTGGTTCAGAAGTTGTGTGGTTGTGGTCACTAGAAATGGTCAGAAGTTGTGTGGTTGTGGTCAGTAGTTTTGTGGTTGTGGTCAGAAGTTTTGTGGTTGTGGTCAGAAGTTGTGGTAAGCAGTTGAGTGGTAAGTAGTTGTGTGGTCAGAAGTTGTGTGGTTGTGGTCAGTAGTTATGTGGTTGTGGTCACTAGAAATGGTCAGAAGTTTTGTGGTTGTGGTCAATAGTTGTGTGGTTGTGGTCACTAGAAATAGTCAGAAGTTTTGTGGTTGTGGTCAGTAGTTTTGTGGTTGTGGTCAGAAGTTGTGTGGTTGTGGTCAGCAGTTGAGTGGTAAGTAGTTGTGTGGTCAGAAGTTGTGTGGTTGTGGTCAGTAGTTGTGTGGTTGAGGTCACTAGAAATGGTCAGAAGTTTTGTGGTTGTGGTCAGTAGTTTTGTGGTTGTGGTCAGCAGTTGAGCGGTAAGTAGTTGTGTGGTCAGAAGTTGTGTGGTTGAGGTTAGTAGTTTTGTGGTTGTGGTCAGTAGTTGTAGTCAGTAGTTGTGTGGTTGAGGTTAGTAGTTTTGTGGTTGTGGTCAGTAGTTGTAGTCAGTAGTTGTGTGGTTGTGGTAAGCAGTTTTGTGGTTGTGGTCACTAGAGGTGGTAAGCAGTTGTGTGGTTGTGGTCACTAGAAATGGTCAGAAGTTGTGTGGTTGTGGTAAGCAGTTGTGTGGTTGTGGTCACTAGAAATGGTCAGAAGTTGTGTGGTTGCGGTCAGTAGTTTTGTGGTTGTGGTCAGAAGTTTTGTGGTTGTGGTCAGTAGTTGTGGTCAGTAGTTGTGTGGTTGCGGTCAATAATTGTGGTCAGTAGTTGTGGTCAGTAGTTGTGTGGTTGTGGTCTGTAGTTGTGTGGTTCAGTTGTAGTGTGGTCAATATTTGTGTGGTTGTGGTCAGTAATTGTGTGGTTGTGGTTAGTAGTGGTCACTCTCTTCACCCTCGTCATAATTTTTGCTCTCTGTGAGTATCCATAGGCTCTGTTTGGGCTGCTCAAGGATGACACAGAGAGATGTTAGTAGATGTCAGCTAGCCACTTTGTGTCACTCTAAACTCTGACAAACAGCTGTAACTTTTTATTGGTAGAAGCTATTCCTAATAAACTCTTTCCAATCACAGGGGTACAGCCCATCCTTCTCTTTAGAGAAAGGCAAACTAGCCAGTTAAGTTATTTAGAGCACGGAGCATGATCTTGGAAAAGGAGGACGAAGCTAGTAAGCATTAGAAATCTTCTCTTTATCATTTCAGGTTGTACAGACCGGGGAAGTATTCTAAATCTTAGCACTAGCTGTTCGGTCTGAAACAGATTGACAAATCATGGGAATTTGAAGAGCTATGAAGACATTAATTCCCAAAAGTCAAGCGTTGCTAGGCAACAGTAGCCTTGGCAACACTGCTACCTTGTGGCTAAAGCAAGTGTGAGAAACATGCTAATTTACTGCAAGTGTGTGCATTAATATTAACAAAATACTGCACTCTGACCCACAAAACATATTCGCTAGATTCATGATAGTTGTTAGACAAAGCCAGAAAAAATAACTTCAAAACATGATGTAGTTTTATTAAAATGTGCAGTTGTTGTTGGTAAATAATTAATCTGCTAGCTTCTGACATGATTTACTGCAGCTAGAAAGAGAACAGTTGATGGGTTACTAAAACAGCTCTATCTAAAGATTGGTAGAAAAATGTGATAATGCAGTTATTAAAACAGCTGTACCGTAAGATCCGTAATGAATATTTTGGTTTCGCGAACAGATATGAATAGCAGAGAAGTAGAGGAAGATTTCATACCCTCTAACTTTTTGTCTTACTTGTTGGGTTAGTGGTCGAAACGGCAGTTGTTTGCAAAAAAGAAAGTGTTGTTGATGCGGTAACTAAAGCAGCTGTATTGTTAGATCCGTACTGGATATTTCTGTTATTATTTCAGATTTGAATAGCAGGGAAGTAGACCAAGCTGACATACCTTATAACTTTTTGTCTAAGTTGTTAGAAAAGTGGTCAAAGTAGATGATTTGTGTCAAAAGTTGAATTGTTGCATTGACAGTGAATGGCAGTTGGACGTGATGATGTCACTATGGGGAGTTTTAGAATGTTGAGGAAATGCCATGAAAATGGATGGAGGAAAAAAAAGAACAAAATTAACTAGATGGTAACTTTACATGTAAAGTTGTGGGGCTTGCTAAAGCTCTTTAAAAGTTTTTTTGTGTTAGTGAAAAAAGTTTAAAAAGTTGTACTTTCAAATATTGAAATCATTTTTAATTCCATCTAGTCAGTAGTAGTGGTCAGTAGATATGTGGTTGTGGTCAAAAGTTGTGTGGATATGGTCAGTAGTACGATGTGTGGTCAGAGGTTGTGTGGTCAGAAGTTGTGTGGTTGTGGTATGTAATTGTGTGGTTGTGGTCACTAGATGTGGTCAGACATTGTGTGGTTGTGGTCAATAGTTGTGTGGTTGTGGTTAGAAGTTGTGTGGTTGTGGTCACTAGATGTTGTCAGAAGTTGTGTGGTTGTGGTCAATAGTTGTGTGCTTCTGGTCAGGAGTTGTGGTTGTGGTCACTAGATGTGGTTAGCAGCAGTGTGGTCAGACATGGTGTGGTTGTGGTCAGTAGTTATGGTCACGATATGGTCAGAAGTTGTGTGGTCACTAGATATGGTAAGCAGTTGTGTTTTTGTGGACAGTTGTTGTGGTCAGTACTTGTGTGGTTGTGGTCTGTAGTTGTGTGGTTCAGTTGTTGTGTGGTGGGAAAAGTTGGAAGAAGATGTGGTAATGCAGTTACTAAAACAGCTGTAACGTAAGAGCCGTAGTGAATATTTTGATTCCTCAAACAGATATGAATAGCAGAGAAGCAGACAAATATTCCATACGCTCTAACTTTTTGTCTAACTTTTTGAGGTAGTGGTCAAAACGGCGTTGTTTGCAAAAATGTTACAGAAAATGTTGTTGATGCAGTTACTGATGCTGTAACTTTTAACAGAATATAATTTTTTGTCCAAACGCCAGATTTCAGTAGCAGAGAAGTAGACGAAGACGTGAACGTGCTAATCTTTTGTCTAAATTGTTCAAAGTGGAATAATTAGCTGATTTGTGTCAAAAGTTGCATGATGGCAGTTGGAAGTGAGCCTTAGAATGTTGAAGAAAAGGACAAAAAAAAGAATAACGTAAAAAGTTGTAAACAAGCAACTAGAGTGAGACAATTCCGCACAATTTGAAGTTTGAACGGCTTTCTAGCTTAAACGGTGTAGGAGGAGTAGTGTGCTAAAGAATAATAAAGAAGAAGTATGTCGAATATCTAAGATGGGGCTCTTGCTGTGAAAGCCCCAAAATAACGTCAGAAGCATAAAATATATCAAAAGGTTGTATACAAGCAACTCGAGTGAGACCATTATGCACATTTTAAAGTTTGAACGGTGTTTCTACACTGAACAAAAATATAAACGCATGGCTATTGAAGCCAGATCTCAGACTGCCCATCTTAATCTTTTCTTTTTATTGGCCAGTCTGAGATATGGCTTTTTCTTTGCAACTCTGCCTAGAAGGTCAGCATCCCGGAGTCGCCTCTTCACTGTTGATGTTGAGACTGGTGTTTTGCGGGTACTATTTAATGAAGCTGCCAGTTGAGGACCTGTGAGGTGTCTGTTTCTCAAACTAGACACACTAATGTATTTGTCCTCTTGCTCAGTTGTGCACCGGGGCCTCCTACTCCTCTTTCTATTCTGGTTGGAGCCAGTTTGCGCTGTTCTGTGAAGGGAAAGGTACACAGCGTTGTACGAGATCTTCAGTTTCTTGGCAATTTCTCGCATAGAATAGCCTTTCTTTCTCAGAACAAGAATAGACTGACGAGTTTCAGAAGAAAGTTATTTGTTTCTGGCCATTTTGAGCCTGTAATCGAACCCACAATTGCTGATGCTCCAGATACTCAACTAGTCTCAAGAAGGCCAGATGTATTGCTTCTTGAATCAGAACAACCGTTTTCAGCTGTGCTAATATTATTGCAAAAGGGTTTTCTAATGATACATTTTAAAATGATAAACTTGGATTAGCAAACACAACGTGCCATTGGAACACAGGACTGACGGTTGCTGATAATGGGCCTCTGTACGCCTTTGTAGATAGTCCATTAGAAATCAGCCGTTTCCAGCTACAATAGCCATTTCCAACATTAACAATGTCTACACTGTATTTCTGATCAATTTGATGTTATTTTAATGGACAATTTTTTTTTGCTTTTCTTTCAAAACAAGGACATTTCTAAGTGACCCCAAACTTTTGAACAGTAGTGTGTGTATATATATACACACAATGGTGTGAAAAAGTGTTTGCCCCCTTCCTGATTTCTTATTTGTTTGCATGTTTGTCACACTTAAATGTTTCAGATCATTAAACACATTTAAATATTAGTCAAAGATAACACAAGTAAACACAAAATGCAGTTTTGAAATGAAGGTTGTTATTATTAAGGGAAAACAAAATCCAAACCCACATGGCCCTTTGTGAAAAAGTGATTGCCCCCTACAACCTAATAACTGGTTGGGCCACCTTTAGCAGCAACAACTGCAATCAAGCGTTTGCGATAACTTGCAATTAGTCTTTTACAGCTCTGTGGAGGAATTTTGGCCCACTCATCTTTGCAGAATTGTTGTAATTCAGCCACATTGGAGGGTTTTCGAGCATGAACTGCCTTTTTAAGGTCATGCCACAGCATCTCAATAAGATTCAGGTCAGGACTTTGACTAGGCCACTCCAAAGTCTTCATTTTGTTTTTCTTCAGCCATTCAGAGGTGGACTTGCTGGTGTGTTTTGGATCATTGTCCTGCTGCAGAACCCAAGTTCGCTTCAGCTTGAGGTCACGAACAGATGGCCGGACATTCTCCTTCAGGATTTTTTGGTAGAATTCATGGTTCCATTTATCACAGCAAGTCTTCCAGGTCCTGAAGCAGCAAAACAGGCCCAGACCATCATACTACCACCACCATATTTTACTGTTGGTATGATGTTCTTTTTCTGAAATGCGGTGTTACTTTTACGCCAGATGTAATGGGACACACACCTTCCAAAAAGTTCTACTTTTGTCTCGTCAGTCCACAGAGTATTTTCCCAAAGGTCTTGGGGATCATCAAGATGTTTTCTGGCAGAAATGAGACGAGCCTTAATGTTATTTTTGCTCAGCAGTGGTTTTTGTCTTGGAACTCTGCCATGCAGGCCATTTTTGCCCAGTCTCTTTCTTATGGTGGAGTCATGAACACTGACCTTAACTGAGGCAAGTGAGGCCTGCAGCTCTTTGGATGTTGTTGTGGGGTCTTTTGTGACCTCTTGGATGAGTCGTCGCTGCGCTCTTGGGGTAATTTTGGTCGGCCGGCCACTCCTGGGAAGGTTCACCACTGTTCCATGTTTTCGCCATTTGTGGATAATGGCTCTCACTGTGGTTCGCTGGAGTCCCAAAGCTTTAGAAATGGCTTTATAACCTTTTCCAGACTGATGGATCTCAATTACTTTCTTTCTCATTTGTTCCTGAATTTCTTTGGATCTCAGCATGATGTCTAGCTTTTGAGGATCTTTTGGTCTACTTCACTTTGTCAGGCAGGTCCTATTTAAGTGATTCCTTGATTGAGAACAGGTGTGGCAGTAATCAGGCCTGGGTGTGGCTAGAGGAATTAAACTCAGGTGTGATAAACCACAGTTGAGTTGTGTTATAACAGGGGGGGAAAACACTTTTTCACACAGGCCATGTAGGTTTGGATTGTGTTTTCCCTTAATAATAACAACCTTCATTTCAAAACTGCATTTTGTGTTTACTTGTGTTATCTTTGACTAATATTTAAATTTGTTTAATGATCTGAAACATTTAAGTGTGACAAACATGCAAACAAATAACAAATCAGGAAGGGGGCAAACACTTTTTCACACCACTGTATATATATATATATATATATATATATATATATATATATATATATATATATATATATAAAACATTTTTGTTTCACTATATTATATATTCAACAAGAAACATATGACTCATCATTTAAAAGGTTGTCTGTGATGATGTTTTGACATCTAATTATGTTTGTTTGTCAACTATCTCTCCTGGTCAATTAAGTTTTATACGTTTAGGTTTTCAGCACTCAAGTCCACTTTACATGCACACTTAATACGGTTGACGAGTGCTAATTTCACTCAAAAACTTTTTATAAAGGGTAGTAGACATTTAAAGATCATAGTCTAGCCCAAAACTAATGACTGTTTCAGCATGTACAAAGTAACAATACAAAACATACATAATCTTAGCAAATATTTAAAAAGGCAACATAAAATAATCGAAGTGACTGAATATATATTTAATAAACATTTAAAAACAATACATTATACCAATGGTTCCCAACCTTTTTTTGTTACTGTACCACCTACTGAATTTTGCTCTGCCCAGAGTACCCCTGAAGTACCCCCTCATGTGCATTTTACCAGTAGGCAGTGGTCTCATGAGTCTTCTCAAGTACCCATTGTGGATAGGCCAAGTACCCACAGGGGTCCTAGTACCCCTGGTTGGGAACCACTGCATTATACTATAGACCTGCTAAATGAGACACATCCAGCATAAAAAAACAAAATCCGATTTTTTATTTTTTATTATTCAATATTTATTTTAGAAGATGCAACAATTGTTCTTGATGCAAGCATTGGATGACTTGGTGAAGGTGTGGTAGAGAGACACTGTCTGTTTTCCTCCCTCTCCTTCATCAATGGTGCTCATTCAACATAGCATTAGGAGAGTTATGTGAACATCAACAGTCATGAACTTGTCATTCTGAACATCACCATCTTCCGAATTGATAACTTTTACAAATTGGCATAATATGAATTCTGATGGGCAACAGTATCACCCCCATAAACTCCATATAGTCTTAAGACATGTTTAAAGATGTTTTCAGTCAAACTTGTTGTCATGATGTATAGAAGCTGTTATTGACAAAAGGGAATATTAATCATAAATACACAGAAAACGTTGTTGTTCGATGTACAATAGATTGAGGAGGTGTGTTCATTAGAAAAGTGGTGGTGGATTGCATGTGGATGATAGTCATGGATAATGATGGATGTTAGTCATCCTAGCGAATCATTTAAATTAAAAGGTAGTCAACTCCAGATCAACTATACGTTCACATTTGCAAAATAAGGATATACAACCCCAACACAACACTCACTGTTCTTGTTGCAAATGCATGACTATTGTCTCAAATTAACCAGGACAGCCCTGACAAACAGTCACAAAGTGCTTTATAGATACCCAGCCTAAAACCCAAAAGAGCAAGCAATGCAGAGGCAGAAGCACAGTGACTACCTGGCTAAACTTGATTAGCAGGGGTCTGGGACAAGTTCGAAAGCCCACTGAAATCAGGCCAGGGGTCTGTTTAGTGGGAGCATGCCTAAGATCACATATTACACCAGGGCCCATATGTGACCCACCACCTGGATTCGGTCCTATGTAACAACATTTAAAATTGTGTTTTTTACATTGGATAAAAGTAGAGACGCAGAGCTAGAAAATGGTATATCATACACTGCAGTTGAGGAACAATGAGAAAGTAATTCTGCTTTGAAAGTTGATAAACTTGTAACCCCACTTTTAAGGAAAATGGCCTGTGAATGTTTTGGTACACCTACGGGAGAGCTCTTCTTTGTCTACACCCATTCAGCATCTTTCACACATTCTTAAGCCTTAGCCCCACCCATCTCTTTAAGGATTCACAGTGTAGTAAACAACCAAAGATTTCAAGACTACAAGGGGTGAAAGTTGTAGCAAAAAGTAGTAGAATAAATAAACTTTATCTAGTCATTGGTCTATATCCTAATCTGACTTTGGTGCAAGGTCATGTTGTTCTTCACATTACCGTCTCTGGTAAACACACGCTATATCAAATAAAATTTAGTTTACTTGTCACTTACACAGGATACAGAAGGTGTAAACGGTACAATGAAATGGTTACTTGCATAGTGGAGTCATATGTTTAGACATGTAGCTAGCTAGCTCAACAATGAACCATAATCCCAACTAATGCTGCTTTCAAAACAACCGGGAACTCGGGGGTGGGGAGAAAATAAAAATAGATTTGAACGGTCATCCAACTCGGAATTCCAACTCGGGAAATGTGCCCCCTTTCTAGAGCTTCTACACAGATAATACATGTAACGTTAGCTAGCGAGCCAGCTAATGTTAGCTAGCTCGCTAACAGTACTCTTTAACTTGCAATGAAAACGACTTTCTGACAGAATTAGAAACGTACAGTGTATTCGGAAAGTATTCAGACCCCTTGACTTTTTCACATTTTGTTACGTTACAGCCTTATTCTAAAATTGATGAAATACATTTTTTCCCTCTTCAAACTACACACAATACCCCATAATGACAAAGCAAAAACAGGTTTAGACATTTTTGCACATTTATTAAAAATAAAAAACTGATTACATAAGTATTCAGACCCTTTACTCAGTACTTTGTTGAAGCACCTTTTGGCAGCGATTACAGCCTCGATTCTTCTTGGGTATGGTGCTACAAGCTTGGCACATCTGTATTTGGGGAGTTTCTCCCATTTATTCTCTGCAGATCCCCTCAAGCTCTGTCAGGTTGGATGGGGAGCGTCGCTGCACAAATATTTTCAGGTCTCTCCATAGATGTTAGATCGGGTTCAAGTCCTAGCTCTGACTGGGCCACTCAAGGACATTGACAGACTTGTCCCGAAGCCACTCTTGCATTGTCTTGGTTGTGTGCTTAGAGACGTTGTCCTGTTAGACTGTGAACTTTCGTCCCAGTCTGAGGTCCTGAGCGCTCTGGAGCAGGTTTTGATCAAGGATCTCTCTGTACTTTGCTCCGTTCATCTTTCCCTCGATCCTGACTAGTCTACCAGTCCCTGCCGCTGAAAAACATCCCCACAGTATGATGCTGCCAGGTTGGCATTCAGGCCAAAGAGTTCAATCTTGGTTTCATCATACCAGAGAATCTTGTTTCTCATAGTCAGAGTCCTTTATGTGCCTTTTGGCAAACTCCAAGCGGGCTGTCATGTGCCTTTTACTGAGAAGTGGCTTCCGTCTTGCCACTCTACCATGAAGGCCTGATTGGTGGAGTGGTGCAGAGATGGTTGTCCTTCTGGAAGGTTCTCCCATCTCCACAGAGGAACTCTGGAGCTCTGTCAGAGTGACCATCAGGTTCTTTGTCACGTCTCTGACCAAGGCCCTTCTCCCCCAATTGCTCAGTTTGGCCAGTGCGGCCAGCTCTAGGAAGAGTGTGGTGCTTCCAAACTTCTTCCATTTTAGAATGATGGAGGCCACTGTGTTCTTGGGGACCTTCAATTGCGCAGACATTTTTTGGTACCCTTCCCCAGATCTGTGCCTCAACACATTCCTGTCTCGAAGCTCTACGGACAATTCCTTCTACCTCATGGCTTGGTTTCTGCTCTGACATGCACTGTCAACTGTGGGACCTTATATAGACAGGTGTGTGCCTTTCCAAATCATGGCCAATCAATTGAAGTTACCACAGGTGGACTCCAATCAAGTGGTAGCAACATCTCAAGGATGATAAATGGAAACAGGATGCACCTTAGCTCAATTTCGAGTCTCATAGCAAAGGGTCTGAATACTTATGTAAATAAGGATTTTCTATGCAAAAAATTCTAACCTCTTCTCGCTTTGTCATTATGGGGTATTGTGTGTAGATTGATGAGAAAAAAATAATACTTAATCAATTTTAGAATAAGGCTGTAACTTAACAGAATGTTGAAAAAGTCAAGGGGTTTGAATACTTTCCGAATGCACTGTATAATATCTGAAATGGTAGCTAGACACTTACCCACATACATAAATGAACGCTTCTCCCTCTGTCATGGATGCATGGTTAACCTTAGTTTGAAGATGTAATCCGGAGACAGGTGTTTAATACAACAGCCTTCTTTCTGTGTTCTCTTTTTGGACTCTCTGCATTTGGCAATCATCTCTCTGCTTCCACCACGCATTCCACTGATTTCAAAACTCGGTCAACTTCTTCCGTGACAACAACACCGTGTCTTCCCCACCATTATCATCAGAAGACTCTACAATGTCTGGTTTAATTAAAATGTTTGTATCTAAATCAGGGATTTTCCCATTATCTAATTCATTTTCAGAGTCGGAGAGAGTCATCATGGGATGATCATCCTCCAGAAAGTAGTCCATCATGACGTTTTCCCACTGATCTTTGTCGATAACTTCAGTGCAGCAATGTTAAGAGCAGTAGCAAAACTTTTTCAGTTCTTCATGACATCTGTGTACCGCTTAAAAAAAAGAAGGATTATCCACACATATTTAGCAGCTTATGTTATAGACAGAAGCATGCTACATGGCAGACAAATCCGAACTCATCACTCGGCTTGTCCAGCCAATCATGGCTAGGGGTAAGGTTCCTGTTTTTTTCCGTTGGCTAAACCAACTATACTCATTATTTAACCATTGTATTAGTATTTAAATATGTTTTTAAGGTGCATGAAAGTTCTCATGTTCCAGAAGGCATTTCTGCAAAACAATTTATAATAAGTTCAAATGCCTCTCCTGTGAAGTAGTGACGTGTGACATACGCCTAGTTTCTTGAAATGGGTCACATATTCACAAAGCATCCAATGCTGCTTTTCGACTGTACCATCAGTGTTACACTAGTGTATACACCCTTATGTTATACAAGGGAAATTGTGTTTCCATAGCTAGGGCTGGCAGTGAGGACTTGTGAAGAGCAGAATCAACAACCTCAAAACAGTTGCTATGTGAGAAGATGTTAAAGTTCACAGTTAGCAATTGTTATGTAAATGCAAGCTGAAAAGTACCAGAGGCCTGGCTTTGGCCCCAAGTGACCAGTCCTCAAGTGAGAGCAGGTCCACCGGAGCCATGGCCCAGTTTGACCAGGGTGGCGGCCAGTGTAGATGGAAACAGAAAAGTCTGAGCCTTCTGCGTAAAACACTGAGGTAAATCCTGTATGGAAATGTGCCACAAGAGTAGGAGTGCTGATCTAGTGTCAGGTCCCACCAGTCAATAATTTGATTAATTATGATCTAAAATTAAATACTGATTCTAGTTCAGCACTCCTACACAAAGACGCTTTGTGAATACTGGTCCAGATAAGTTGACCCTAGCCCCCCGGCACATAAACTATTGCAGAATAATTACTGGGGACTGAGACAGAGGGGTTGGGAGTCACTCATATTCTACATGTGCAAATCATACTTTACATGCTTGTACAACAAAGGCACTATTTTACATTCATATGGGGGCCTGATTAGTGTCATACTTTTGCCTCAGCCCCAGCTAACACACCTGACACCAATAATCACCTAATCATGCTCTTCAATTAAGAATGCAATTAGTTTAATCAGCTGTGTTTGCTAGGGATGGGGGAAAAGTGTGACACCACTCCGGCCCCCGAGGACTGGAGTTGCCCATCCCTGCTCTATAGTCTCCGTCTCAGACTGAACCGTGTGTGTGTGTGTGTCAGAGGCAGAAACAACAATGTGTCTTTGATTTTTACAGCTACAGTAAGCAGATCAGCCACACAAGGTATTCCAGAGGATGGGGGGACAACATGGCTTTACTGCAGGCAAACTGTGTTTTTATCCCTGCATCCCTCTACCCTAAGGTCTTTAAGAATGTAATCACATACAAATAAAACCCAGAGGTGGTGGGCGGGCTTTAATGGGCGGCCTGATTAGTGTCTGAAGCGCGTAGTCTCTATTGATTTTGCGACTCCAACAGGGCAAATGCAATCGAAGTGCGTCCTCTCTCTCATGTCAGGTGTCACAAACAGAGTGGCTTCTTTCACAGTGTTTGTCTCTCCTTTTCATGGGCACATTTCACTGGTAAGTAAGGTTCCTTTAGCGCTGATCAATTCCACCACCTGACAGTGACACCCATCAAGAGGACAATTAACTGTGATTACAGCTCTGAGAGGACACTGGGGTAAACACTGGGCTAAGAGGCTAGCCTTTGTTTTGGTTTGCGTGCCATCATACCCATTCAGTCAATTCTCATGTCAAATCCTCAATTTAACACAGGGAATAATAGCTACCTTACTGCTGTCCTCATTGAGCACTTTCTCCTGCAGATTCCAATTCTCTCTGCCTGCTATAAGTTCTCACTCACTGTGCAGTGTTCACAAAGATATGAGAGACAACCGAGATGGAAAGAGAATAAGAAGGCGAGAGTGAGGCATACAGAGAGAGCAAGGATAGACTAACTACCTTATTCTGTGCCAAGATAAAACAAACCCAGAGGAGAAGGAAAACCATCTTATCACGGTGATAGCAGACAAATAGAGATACACTCTCAAGAAATTATTGTGTAAGTATTGAAGCCACGACTTGTTGTGCCTTGTCACTGTATAACAGAGAGAAGGTAAGTCGAGAGAGGCACAGAGGGAGTAAGGTAGAGAGAGCAGAGAAAGAGAGAGAGTTGGACTGTTAAGCTCCATTCCCTTCACAAGCTGCTGTGGTGCACCTTATCTGAAATGTCTGTTTTAAATCATCTTTATAGACTGTAAGGGAGGGAGGGAGGGAGGGCAGAGCTGTGTGCCCAGGTATGCCTGTCAGGCCCAGGGAAGACCAGGCTGCATGGATGAGTAGTGATTGCTTACACAAACAGCTAACATTAATCACACCGACACAGGTCTCTCCCAAAAAAGGAGGGAGGGAGGGGTGAAGGTAAGGAAGGTAAGAGAAAGACACTGTAGAAGAGGGCAGTTTGAACATAATTTTATTTTGCTATACAGAGGTAGAAAGGTAGAGAGAGAGACATGGGAAGAGAAGAGAAAGAGCAATGTTGAGTTTGAGTTTCAACAGCACTTTATTTCAACACGTAGAGAGAGCGAGATATTGCAGGTGGTGGAGGAGTAGTGTGTTGCTTGCCATGCTAATGCAGAGACCACACTGCAACCTGTCTGGGGCACCAGGGAGAAGAGAGAGACTAGAGAGCAGAAACAGAGACAGAGACAGTCTGTGAACCCATCTGCCAGTGGATCATCTCCTCCTAAACCGTCCACCTGTTCACGACACGACCCGACTGCATCACAGCACCCCGCACGGTTCAACCTCACATTAACATTCACTTGAACACATGTTGAATATATGCAGTGTTATGGACCATAATTATCATAGGCCCCAGGTTACTGATTACGTCCTCAGTGAAATACAGTGGAACGTGCGTATTGAATGTGGATAAAACATGCATCTGCATTAATTTGTGCATGTTTTTTATTAGTGATGAGCCAACTGACAAATAGTCACAAGGGAGCGTGTTTGATTAATGAATGTGCGAGAGTGAGAAAATACACTGGATAGTATGGGGGAAGAAGTTATGGGAACTGACAAACAAAACTTGAGATGAGAAATGTGCACAGCTTATCAGTTTGCTTTGTTTGAGGGGGACTTTCTCTCTGCTCTCTCGTCTAATTGACTTTCATGGCGGAAGTGATTTGTAATGAATGGTGGTTTTGTTACTCATCTATATTCCTGAACCCTGAAGAGGAGCGGTCGATATCTGCGCTTGTGGCCCTCAGGGGATGACACACGAATGCACGAACGCACACACACACAAATGCGCACACACACACTGCTGCAGAGCCCACCAGTCCCTACTACTGCACTCACTAAAGGGAGAGCTTCCTACATGCACTCTCTCACACCAAGCCTCAAACACACACATTGTAAGGCTTTTCTGTCATTTCAACAGTAAAACTGTAGAAGGAACAGTAAACTACAGTAAATGTGTTTTACAGCATTAATGCTGTAGATTGCACTGCATTATCGGCAGTGGTGTAAAGTACTTAAGTAAAAATACTTTAAAGTACTACTTAAGTTGTTTTTTGGGGTATCTGTACTTTACTATTTATATTTTTGACAACTTTTACTTTTACTTTCCTGAATAAAATAATGAACTTTTTACTCCATACATTTTACCTGACATCCAAAAGTACTCGTTACATTTTGAATGCTTAGCAGGACAGGAAAATGGTCCAATTCACGCACTAATCAAGACAACACATGGTCATCCCTTCTGCCTCTGACCTGGCGGACTCACTAAACACAAATGCATCTTTTGTAAATGATGTCTGAGTGTTGGAGTGTGCCCCTGGCTATCCATATATTTTAAAAACAAGAAAATGGTGCCGCCTGCTTTGTTAATAGAAGGAACTTTAAATTATTTCTATTTTTTTACTTTTGCTTTTGATACTTAAGTATATTTAGAACCAAATACTTGCAGACTTTTAGTAGTATTTTACTGGGTGACTTTTACTTTCATTTGAGTAACTTTCTATTAAGGTATCTATACTTTTACTCAAGTATGACAATTGGGTACTTTTTCCACCACTGATTATGCAGTGGGGAAAAAAGTATTTAGTCAGCCACCAATTGTGCAAGTTCTCCCACTTAAAAAGATGAGAGAGGCCTGTAACTTTCATCATAGGTACACGTCAACTATGACAGACAAATTGAGATTTTTTTTCTCCAGAAAATCCCATTGTAGGATTTTTTATGAATTTATTAGCAAATTATGGTGGAAAATAAGTATTTGGTCACCTACAAACAAGCAAGATTTCTGGCTCTCACAGACCTGTAACTTCTTCTTTAAGAGGCTCCTCTGTCCACAACCTCAAACAGTCACACTCCAAACTCCACTATGGCCAAGACCAAAGAGCTGTCAAAGGACACCAGAAACAAAATTGTAGACCTGCACCAGGCTGGGAAGAATGAATCTGCAATAGGTAAGCAGCTTGGTTTGAAGAAATCAACTGTGGGAGCAATTATTAGGAAATGGAAGACATACAAGACCACTGATAATCTCCCTCGATCTGGGAATCCACGCAAGATCTCACCCCGTGGGGTCAAAATGATCACAAGAACGGTGAGCAATAATCCCAGAACCACACGGGGGGACCTAGTGAAGGACCTTAGGAGAGCTGGGACCAAAGTAACACAGCCTACCATCAGTAACACACCATGCCGCCAGGGACTCAAATCCTGCAGTGCCAGACGTGTCCCCCTGCTTAAGCCAGTACATGTCCAGGCCCGTCTGAAGTTTGCTAGAGTGCATTTGGATGATCCAAAAGAGGATTGGGAGAATGTCATATGGTCAGATGAAACCAAAATAGAACTTTTTGGTAAAAACTCAACTCGTCGTGTTTGGAGGACAAGGAATGCTGAGTTGCATCCAAAGAACACCATACCTACTGTGAAGCATGGGGGGGGAAACATCATGCTTTGGGGCTGTTTTTCTGCAAAGGGACCAGGACGACTGATCCGTGTAAAGGAAAGAATGAATGGGGCCATGTATCGTGAGATTTTGAGTGAAAACCTCCTTCCATCAGCAAGGGCATTGAAGATGAAACGTGGCTGGGTCTTTCAGCATGACAATGATCCCAAACACACCGCCCGGACAACGAAGGAGTGGCTTCGTAAGAAGCATTTCAAGGTCCTGGAGTGGCGAGCCAGTCTCCAGATCTCAACCCCATATAAAATCTTTGGAGGGAGTTGAAAGTCTGTGTTGCCCAGCGACAGCCCCAAAACATCACTGCTCTAGAGGAGATCTGCATGGAGAAATGGGCCAAAATACCAGCAACAGTGTGTGAAAACCTTGTGAAGACTTACAGAAAACATTTGACCTGTGTCATTGCCAACAAAGGGTATATAACAAAGTATTGAGAAACTTTTGTTATTGACCAAATACTTATTTTCCACCATAATTTGCTAATACATTCATTAAAAATCCTACAATGTGATATTTGACGTGTACCTATGATGAAAATTACAGGCCTCTCTCATCTTTTTAAGTGGGAGAACATGGACAATTGGTGGCTGACTAAATACTTTTTTTCCCCACTGTTGGTAAAATGCTGAAATGTACTGTTATTAACTGTAATAGCCTCCAATAGAAATGACTAACATACTGTATTTCTTTACAGTAATGGCTTATGCCTGCTGTAGATTCAAATGATCAGTCTCAAGCGCCAACCTCATGCTGTCAGGTGAGACTCATGAAGCTCAGACTATTTAAGTAAATATCTTCTTGAAGCGGCTGTGAAGTGTAATAATATTTTCAGCAGCTGCTGGGTAGGTACCTTGACTTGTTTATAAGTATCTTTATTGCTAGCCAAGGTTGAATTGATGCATGTTTTCTTAGCTAACCTAGATAGCTAGCTAACGTTTGCTAGCTAGCTAGCTAGTTAGCTAGCTCAAGTTGACACAAGCCATTTCGGTCTGCTCTAAATTGCTTGTAAATACCTTGTTGTGCGACCTAGAAAGAAATTGGCCACATAATAATTGTTGTGATGATAGGCTTCGCTGCCTGTACCGCAGCCTCTGAGTGCCATAGAGAATATACTGAGCGCAGATTCTTGACTGTTATGTTTTCACCATTACTACAGAGAAAATGGCTTGTTTCTAGCTAGCAGTTCAAAAGATATGACCCATATTACCGGCGCAACGTTGTTTTCAGATTGGTGGGCCACATTTTACATATACAGTGCATTCGGAAAGTATTCAGACCCCTTGACTTTTCCAAATTTTGTTACGTTACAGCCTTATTCTAACATGGATGAAGTTATTTTTTTCCTCAAATCTACACACAATAACCCATAATGACAAAGCAAAAACAGGTTTTTAGAAAAAACTGAAATAACTTATTTACATAAGTATTCAGACCCTTTGCTATGAGACTCGAAATTGACCTCAGGTGCATCCTGTTTCCATTGATCATCCTTGAGCTGTTTCTACAACTTGGAGTCCACCTGTGGTAAATTCAATTGATTGGACATGATTTGGAAAGGCACATACCTGTCTATATAAGGTCCCATAGTTGACAGTGCAAATCAGAGCAAAAACCAAGCCATGAGGTAGAACGAATTGTCCGTAGCACTCCGAGACAGGATTGTGTCAAGGCACAGATCTGGGGAAGCATACCAAAAAATGTCTGCGCAATTGAAGGTCCCCAAGAACACAGTGGCCTCCATCATTCTAAAATGGAAGAAGTTTGGAACCACCAAGACTCTTCCTAGAGCTGGCCGCCCGGCCAAACTGAGCAATCGGGGAAGAAGGGCCTTGGTCAGGGAGGTGACCAAGAACCCGATGGTCACTCTGACAGAGCTTCAGAGTTCCTCTGTGGAGATGGTAGAACCTTCCAGAAGGACAACCATCTCTGCAGCACTCCACCAATCAGGCCTTTATAGTAGAGTAGCCAGACGGAAGCCACTCCTCAGTAAAAGGCACATGACGGCCCGCTTCGAGTTTGCCAGAAGGCACCTAAAGGACTCTCAGACCATGAGAATCAAGATTCTCTGGTCTGATGAAACCAAGATTGAACTCTTTGCCCTGAATGACAAAGGTCACGTCTGGAGGAAACCTGGCACCATCTCTACGGTGAAGCATGGTGGTGGCAGCATCATGCTGTGAGGATGTTTTTCAGCGGCAGGGACTGGGAGACTAGTCAGGATTGAGGGAAATTTGAACGGCGCAAAGTACAGAGAGATCCTTGATGAAAACCTGCTCCAGAGTGCTCAGGACCTTAGACTGGAGCGAAGGTTCACCTTCCAACAGGACAACGACCCTAAGCACACAGGCAAGACAACACAGGAGTGGCTTCGGGACAAGTCTGTGAATGTCCTTGAGTGGCCCAGCCAGAGGCCGGACTTAAACCTGATCGAACATCTCTGGAGAGACCTGAAAATAGCAGTGCAGCGACGCTCCCCATCCAACCTGACAGAGCTTGAGAGGATCTGCAGAGAAGAATGGGAGAAACTCACCAAATACAGTTGTGCCAAGCTTGTAGCTTCATACCCAAGAAGACTCGAGGCTGTAATCGCTGCCAAAGGTGCTTCATCAAAGTACTGAGTAAAGGGTTTGAATATATATGTACAGTCGTGGTCAAAGGTTTTGAGAATATTGGTCTTCTCTAAGTTCGCTGCTTCAGTGTTATGAGAGATTTTTGTCAGATGTTACCATGGTATACTGAAGTATAATTACAAGCATTCCATAAGTGCCAAAGGCTTTTATTGACAATTACATTAAGTTTATGCAAGAGTCAATATTTGCAGTGTTGACCCTTCTTTTTCAAGTCCTCTGTAATCCGCCCTGGCATGCTGTCAATTAACTTCTGGGCCACATCCTGACTGATGGCAGCCCATTCTTGTATAATCAATGCTTGGAGTTTGTCAGAATTTGTGGGGTTTTGTTTGTCCACCCGCCTCTTGAGGATCGACCACAAGTTCTCAATGGGATTAAGGTCTGGGGAGTTTCCTGGCCATGGACCCAAAATGTCGATGTTTTGTTCCCAGAGCCACTTAGTTATCACTTTTGCCTTATGGCAAGGTGCTCCATCATGCTGGAAAAGGCATTGTTCATCACCAAACTACTCTTGGATGGCTGGGAGAAGTTGCTCTCGGAGGATGTGTTGGTACCATTCTTTATTCATGGCTGTGTTCTTAGGCAAAATTGTTAGTGAGCCCACTCACTTGGCTGAGAAGCAACCCCACACATGAATGGTCTCAGGATGCTTTACTGTTGACATGACACAGGACTGATGGTAGCGCTCACCTTGTCTTCTCCGGACAAGATGTTTTCCGGATGCCCCAAACAATCGGAAAGGGGATTCATCAGAGAAAATGACTTTACCCCAGTCCTCAGCAGTCCAATCCCTGTACCTTTTGCAGAATATCAGTCTGTCCCTGATGTTTTTCCTGGAGAGAAGTGGCTTCTTTGCTGCCCTTCTTGACACCAGGCCATCCTCCTAATATCTTCGCCTCACTGTGCGTGCAGATGCACTCACACCTGCCTGCTGCCATTCCTGAGCAAGCTCTGCACTGGTGGTGCCCCGATCCCGCAGCTGAATCAACTTTAGGAGACGATCCTGGCGCTTGCTGGACTTTCTTGGGCGCCCTGACGCCTTCTTCACAACAATTGAACCTCTCTCCTTGAAGTTCTTGATGATCCGATAAATGGTTGATTTAGGTGCAATCTTACTAGCAGCAATATCCTTGCCTGTGAAGCCCTTTTTGTGCAAAGCAATGATGACGGCACGTGTTTCCTTGCAGGTATCCATGGTTAACAGAGGAAGAACAATGATTTCAAGCACCACCCTCCTTTTAAAGCTTCCAGTCTGTTATTCTAACTCAATCAGCATGACAGAGTGATCTCCAGCCTTGTCCCCGTCAACACTCTCACCCGTGTTAACGAGAGAATCACTGACATGATGGCAGCTGGTCCTTTTGTGGCAGGGCTGAAATGCAGTGGAAATGTTTTTTGGGGGATTAAGTTCATTTTCATGGCAAAGAGGGACTTTGCAATTAATTGCAATTCATCTGATCACTCTTCATGACATTCTGGAGTATATGCAAATAGCCATCATCAAAACTGAGGCAGCAGACTTTGTGAAAATTAGTATTTGTGTCATTCTCAAAACTTTTGACCACGACTGTATATGTGATATTTCATTTTTTATTTATTTTTTATAAATTTGATAAAATGTCTTAACAGTTTTTGCTTTGTCATTATGGGCTATTTTGTGTAGATTGATGGGGGGACTATTTAATCAATTTTAAAATAAGGCTGTAACGTAACAAAATGTGCAATAAGTCAAGGGGTCTGAATACTTTCCGAATGCTAAACTACCGGTACTCTCAAGCTACTATAGCTGATGGGAATATCGAGGTGCCTGCTGACCTAAGGAGCTTGCCACTGGCCATCTGTTACACAGTGTCGCTAGTAACGTAGCCAATTTTTTTCCCTCCCAGGATTATATTTGAAATAGGATAGCAGCCTACACAAGACATAACTAATATTGGTAGCCATCTAGATGTCACCGTGCTACAATCTACTCAATGGGGAGCGCATGAACGGCAACAACTTCAGGACACCGTGTTCTTCCTCCTTAGCTGTCACAACCGTCACAACCCTGTGTGATTCGGTTCACTCGGCTCTGTTGCGCGATATACGTCATTATTTTTCAGGTCAGGAGTGTCCATATAGCCTCTCCCCACTAACCGTTTGTTTAATTTAAACAACATTGTTCCATAATGTTACACTATTAGCTAAACCTGTTCACTTTACTAGTAGTATGGAAACATTTGGTGGCACACAAAGGAAAATGTTGTGAAATTGGATATATACCTGTAGCTGTACAGATTCAAGGTTCAAATCAACCTAAGATGATGAACCCTGAAGATGGGACAAAGTGCATGACAAGGTGGCCCAGAGGAAGCCAGCTGTTCTCAACCCCTACATTGCCCCATTCTTCCAAAAGCTAACTGAGTTTGAATGAATACCTCTAGTGAGGTAAGAATACCTCTAGTGAGGTAAGAAGTCATGCTGCGCTGACTTCTCTCTCCTGGGTGCTCTCCTGCCCAAACTGTCCCGTTGTGTGTTTCACCGCCTCTGAACCCCCTTACCCTGAATAGAGTTGCCTCTGATCATAGATCTAGTAATGTACCCAATCCCAATTTTAACTCCCTCTCTCTCTCTTTGTCGCTCTCTACCCCACACCGCACACACACAGGCACACAATGTCATTTTTTGAAATTAGTGTTGTAATGATGCTCTTATTTGGTTACATATGTGTTAACTGTTGTTACTTCTATTGTCAATTATGTTGTTAATTTGTTAATTTAGATTTCAGGGAGAATTTCACTGTAAATTTACAGCATTATCCTGGCACCAGAGTTGCCAGTTTAATACTCTAATTTTGCTTTACTTCAGAGATGCTGTAATATATTTTACAATACTATTTTCCTTACTGTAAAACATTACAGCATCCCTGTTGGTTTACAGCAAGGATGCTGTAATATGTTTTACAGTAAGGAAAATAGCACTGTAAAATATAGCATTGCAAATGGCTCTCCTATTAGGTTTTAGATAGCACCTTTTTTTCTAAGAGTGTAGAGCCTGATTCTCATCTTTTATTCTGGGGGTCGCCCGTTTGCTAGAAGCCAGGAGATGGAGAGGCCTTTGTCTGACCTGGCAGAGTATCAATCACAGCAGCGCTACGACCAACGAGAGCGGCCAGCGAGAAATTAATAAAGGGCTTATGAGACAAATAAGGGAGCCGGCTGCCTCTTACTCTTCCTCCTCTTCTTTGCCTCTCTGCTTCCAGGGGCACAGCCATGGGTGGACATGGGAAGGCATAGGCCCACCCACTGGGGCGCCAGGCTTGACAATCAGAATGAGTTTTTCCCCACAAAAGGGCTTTATTACAGACAGAAATACTCCTGTTTCATCAGCTGTCCGGGTGGCTGGTCTTAGACGATCCTGCAAGTGAAGAAGCCTTATGTCTGCGGTTGTGAGGCCGACTGGGCATACTGTCAAATTCTCTAAAACGACGTTGGAGGCGGCTTATGGTAGAGAAATTAACATTTAATTATCTGGCAACAGCTATGGTGGACATTCCTGCAGTCAGCATGCCAATTGTACTCTTCCTCAAAACCTGAGACATCTGTGGCATTAAATGTGTAAACACATTTGTGCACACAATTTGAGAGAAATAAGCTTTTTGTGCTTATGGACAATTTTTGGGATATTTTATTTCAACTCATGAAACATGGGACCAACACTTTGCATGTTGCATTAATTTTTTTGTTCAGTATAGTTCAGAGAACGCTAAGAAACAATTTTATTATGTGGGAATTTATTATACAGCATAACGTTTCCTACAGGTTTCCTCATGGTTCTATTTAAAGTCATGTTTTCAGAACATTAACAAAACTTTCCGTAAAAAACACAAGAAAACATTAGGAACGTTCAAAGAACGTTCTAATAATGTTATTGAAAAAAATGAATTTATACACACATTTCCATGTGTCCTATCTGTGCTTGGAGTTAACCTAAGCTAGCAGTGTTATTAAAAGTCTTATTGAAACATTCAGAAAACGTTTTAAGGAAGTTTTTCAAAAACCTCAAAATAAGCTATAATTTCTGTACTCAGAACATTTAATAAAACCTCCCAGGAAAACGTTCAGGTGACCATAGTAAAACGTTCTCAGAACCTCACTGCAACCTAAAAATGTACATTCCCAGAACATGCTACATTTCAGAACGTTTAGAAAAACTTTCAATTTTACCGGTCAGGAAACGTATGGCTTTGTTCCCAGAACCAATAGGAAACCAAAAACGTACATTCCCACAATATCCAAAGAACCAAATGTGCTAGCTATGTCATGTCTCAGTAACCTCACAAGTTGCTGTGATGTACCTCTCTTGTTCTTGAAGCACTGCACATTAATCAAGGTCGACAAGCAGCAAGAGTCGAAAGAGTAGACACACAGGCCCAATCAGTCTCCTTCTCAACAGGAGGCAGTGGTGAACCGTGACTATAGGACCTTTTCAGAGGGACCAAAAATCTTCCAATACGTTGTATCAAACTCAAAAAACAAGACAATTACAAAAAACATAGCATCACTTAATGCTATATATTCTGTAGTCGGACCATTCTAGATCTAGTGAAGGAGGAGCAATGTTTTTAAATGACATTATAAATTAATCAAACAGGCCTGGCCGCGCTTCGGGCTACCACACACACGGAGACAGAACCGGCATGGACACAACATGTGACATACAGCATAAAATAATGCGACCAGCAAAACAAACACATTGTTAACACCACTATCACACTATCACCAATAGCGACAACAACAGTGTCACATTAAAGGTGACAGGCTCATGGTGCTGAAAGGACAGCGACCTTAATACCTGTGCACTCCATGGCGCTGAAGGAGAGACAGTTTTGGTGAAACACATAGACACGGCTGATTGACAGGAAACAGCAGTCACACACAGCATCAAATAATGTTAAAGAATAAGCAGCCCATTCACTCCAGTAGGCCCCATGAAATCCTAACAATGCAAAAGCACAACCATTTCCTTTCCAAAATGAAATTAACAAACCAGCCATTATTTTCCATTGCAAATATATTTTATCACGTTCATCACATTAACCGGTTTAAATGCAACAATGTTTCAGAGTCATTATTTTCAAAGAGATAGCTAACAGTAAGTGAGCTGCAACAAAAAACAGGACCACTCACCAGATGATGATCATTTGTAAACGAAGTTTGAAAGTTAATCTTGAAAAGGGTGATGCTAACAAATTTGCAACAACATCCACCTGGAAGTTGATAACAGCTGCTGCAGCTACTGTAGCAATTGTCACATTACTACAACACAAGCTAGCTAATATTAACCAGGTTTCCATCCAACCTTGTTATGCAAATAACGTACAGTGGCTTGCGAAAGTATTCACCCCCCTTGGCATTTTTCCTATTTTGTTGCCTTACAACCTGGAATTAAAATGGATATTTGGGGGGGATTGTATCATTTGATTTACACAACATGCCTACCACTTTGAAGATGCAAAATATTTTTTATTGTGAACAAACAAGAAATAAGACAAAAAAACAGAACACTATCGGCATATCTATTTATTATGGCCATCGAGAT
The DNA here is from genome assembly GCF_020615455.1 of Coregonus clupeaformis. Lineage (NCBI taxonomy): Eukaryota > Metazoa > Chordata > Actinopteri > Salmoniformes > Salmonidae > Coregonus > Coregonus clupeaformis. The sequence goes on along the minus strand of NW_025534019.1, from coordinate 95,946 downwards.
GTTAGCTATTAAAATCAGATCCAACAATAATGTCAAGGGATTAGAAATCCAGGGCTTAAAAACAAAGGCGTCATTGTACGCTGATGATTAATGTTTTCTTTTAAATCCACAACTTTAATCCCTCCACAGCCTCATAGAGGATCTAGATACATGTTCTAACCTCTCTGGATTACAACTAAATTATGATAAATGTACTATATTACGTATTGGATCACTAAAAAATACAATTTTTACATTACCATGTAGTTTACCAATAAAATGGTCTGATGGTGATGTGGATATATTCAGAATACATAACCCAAATGAAATAAATGATATCACTCCAATACATTTTTATAGAAAATTAGCATAGATAGATAAGATCTTGCTACCATGGAAAGGTAAATACCTGTCAATTTGTGGGAAAATCACCCTGATTTAACTATTTAGTATTATCCCAGTTTACCTATTTGCTTATGGTCTTGCCAGTTTTTTAAATTATTTGAGAAAAAAATATTCCATTTTATTTGGAATGGCAAGCCAGACAAAATTAAACGGGCCTATTTATATCATGAATATGAATTCGGAGGACAGAAATTAGTAAATATAAAAGCATTAGACCTATCACTAAAAGCTTCAGTCATACAAAAGTTATACTTAAATCCGAACTGATTCTCTAGCAAATTAGTAAGTTTGTCTCACCCAATGTTCAAGAATGGCCTTTTCCCCTTATTCAGATTACAACCTCTCACTTTCAGTTATTTGAAAATGAAATCATCTCCCAAATATCACTATTTCTAAAACAAGCAATAGAAAGTTGGTTGCAATTTCAATTTAATCCTCCAGAAACGACAGAACAAATAATGCAACAAATATTGTGGTTAAACTCAAATATACTAATTGATAAAAAAACATTTTCTTTTTTTTAAATGTTTAAAAAAGGTATAATCTTCGTAACTTATATCATAGGTAGGACTGGTGGATTATGTCGCACATGCAGCTAACAAAAACATATGGAAATGTCTGCTCTACCCAAAGTTACAACCAAATAATTGCAGCATTACCGCAAAAATGGAAGAGGAAAGTGGAAGGGGGAAAAAGTAAGGAACTTGTCTGTCGGCCCTGCATTAAAGAACATAATTGGTTAAAGAAAATTGTGATGATTAAAAAAGTATACCAGTTTCCTTTAAGGACCAAATGATTGACAGCCGTCCCATATAGATTGCAAAATAGTTGGGAAGAGATTTTTCACGTACCGATTCCATGGCATAGTGTTTATGAACTGATACGCAAAACAACGCCGGATTCAAAACTTCAAATTTTTCAATTAAAATTATTATTATTATTGCTACCAATATAATGTTATTTATATGGGGGATACAATCTTCCCAGCTCTGCAGATTTTGCTGCGAAGAGACAGAATCATTAGATCATTTGTTTTGGTACTGTCCATTTGTCACGCCCTGACATAGAGATCTCTAGTTGGTTTGGTCAGGGTGTGAAATTCTAGGTGTAGATCTATGTTATCTATGTCTATGTTGGCCGGGTGTGGTTCCCAATCAGAGGCAGCTGTCGATCGTTGTCTCTGATTGGGGATCAAACTTAGGTAGCCATTTTGCCTACCTTTTGTTGTGGGATCTTGTTTCTGTTTGTATGGCTTGTTTTGATGTATAGCCTTTAGAACTTCACGTTCAGTTGCTTTGTTGTTTTGTCGAGTGTTTATTATTAACATTAAACATGTACGCATACCACGCTGCACCTTGGTCCAATCCTTTACACCACGAACGTGACACCATTTGTAGCTTGTTTTTGGACACAGGTCCAGGAATGGCTAAAGGATTGCAATATTTACCTGGAGCTAACCCTGCAGATAGTACTACTGGGTGATCTGAAAAGTCATAGTCAATTGATCAATAATATAATAATACTTTTAGCAAAAATGTTTATTTTCAATTTACAATCTGTAGAAACAATGAGAATAGAAAGGTTCAGAACTTTTGTAAAACGTCACAGTACAGTTGAAAAATGTATGGCAAATTGAAATCCATTATGGATGGTGTTAAGAGATAGATGGGTGGTGTTGAATGAAGTTGAAGGATGGGACTAATAACAAACTAACAACAACTAATGACAACAAGATAACTAATGTAAAGCATACTGTGTCCATAATAAGTATGTAGGTTATAGGTTGAGAGCTTTTGTGAAAGAGCACAGTTAGAAAGATATGGCATATAGAAGCAAACCGGATGGACATCATTAAAATGATCGGAGAGGTTGAGGGTAGAGGAAGTTTAGGAGTAAAAACAAACAAATTAGAATTATTGTAAAATTGACTGTGTCCATAAAATGTATATAGTATGTATAAGCTGAACGTAGAGGCCTAAGCATTGTTGTTCACTAGTTTACTCCAATTAGGGAAGGGGTGGTGGGGTTGGAAAGTAATAAAGGGAAATATATTTTTTAAAAGGATATGTGTATGTGTATGTATGTGCATATGTATATATATTTGCGAGATAAAAAAAACATATGGGGGATTGGAAGTGATGCAGACAATTACATTGATGGAAGTTTGCAATCCATCTGCAATATTAGAGCTGATCGACCCCCACTCCCCCCACCCCAAAAAGAAATGAACTTGAGAGTTCATAACTAGTCAATACTTTGTAGAGCCATCTTTTCCAGCAATTACAGCTGCAAGTCTCTTGGGGTATGTCTCTATAAGCTTGGCACATCTAGCCACTGGGATTTTTGCCCATTCTTCAAGGCAATAGCTTTTTTCTGGCCACTCTTCCGTAAAGACCAGCTGTGTGGAGTGTACGGCTTAAAGTGATCCTATGGACAGATACTCCAATCTCTGCTGTGGAGCTTTGCAGCTCCTTCAGGGTTATCTTTGGTCTCTTTGTTGCCTCTCTGATTAATGCCCTCCTTGCCTGGTCCGTGAGTTTTGGTGGGCGGCCCTCTCTTGGCAGGTTTGTTGTGGTGCCATATTCTTTCAATTTTTTAAGAATGGATTTAATGGTGCTCCGTGGGATGTTCAACGTTTTTGATATTTTTTTATAACCCAACCCTGATCTGTACTTCTCCACAACTTTGTCCCTGACCTGTTTGGAGAGCTTCTTGGTCTTCGTGGTGCCCCTTGCTTAGTGGTGTTGCAGACTCTGGGGCCTTTCAGAACAGGTGTATGTATATATACTGAGATCATGTGGCACTTAGATTGCACACAGGTTGACTTTATTTAACTAATTGTGTGACTTCTGAAGGTAATTGGTTGCACCAGATCTTATTTAGGGGCTTCATAGCAAAGAGGTTGAATACATTTGCGCTCACCACTGTCCCTTATTCATTTTTGTAGAATATTTTTGAAATAAGTTATTGTTTTCATTTCACTTCACCAATTTGGACTATTTTGTCCATTACATGAAATCCAAATAAAAATCCATTTAAATTACAGGTTGTAATGTGTGGGGATCTATTTTCTTATAACTAGATGTGATGCCTAGCTTAAAAAGAATACATTAATGATTAAACATAATAGGTTTGTGCTGTACTGATATAGCTTAGCTGTGATTAATGTGAGGAACCATTAGGGGGTAGGCCGAGACAGACTTGTGACTCACATACACACACACTGCCTCTTTGTTAAACCGCTCAAGGACAAACTGTGTCTGGGGTTGCTGACTCGAGACAAGTTGTGACGATAACAACTAATGCCTGGCAACAGTGAAGCGCCAAGGGGCTGGGACCAGCCTGTGCGCCAACGATAGGCTGAGTAAGTCTAAACCACGCTCAGACTCTACTCTGATAGGCCAGCAGGGAGCGGGAACTATCTCTGTCAGAGTATTTAAAGAACTTATAACAATGGCTCAGTTCTCTGTCTGTCCTGCATGGTTTTTCAGTGGGCCCGTATATACGAACATATCGTCCAGCCCATTGGACATCGCTGTCGTTGGACGGTGTGTTTCACAATGAGTCCGGACAACTAAAAACAGGTAAGCAGACACCTATTGTTATATAACTAAAGTTCTGCACATTGGCTTTATCCAAATTAATTTTGTGAAAGACCTGTTTGATGTAAGTGAAGTAAGTTATGAAAATATTATGAGTAAATGAACAATATTGTGACATGCAAACCTTTGGTGAATGTGAATGTTAAACCATGGTACCATAGAGTATTGTTCTACCGGCAAGGTCCGTAACTACGGGGGTACGGCTAGGTTCGGGGAAAATACTGAAATCTATCGGCAAGGTCCGTAACTACGAGGGTACGGCTAGGTTCGAAGATACAGGGAATAATTGAATTAGTAATTGCTATCGGCAAGGTCCGTGACTACGAGGGTACGGCTAGGTTCGAAAAATTACACCGGCAAGGTCCGTAACTACGAGGGTACGGCTAGGTTCGGGAAATTTTAGAAAATACTGGCGACTGGCAAGGTCCGTAACTACGAGGGTACGGCTAGGTTCAGCTGAGTATTTTTTAGATAGGGAGGAGGATAGTAGGCGAGGTTGAGATTGAAGATAGAGGTAAAAATAATGAATAGTCAATATAACTAAATTGAAATGTATTGAACTGATATAATTAAACTGTAACGTTGGTGTTTGAAATAACATAATACTGGTTTTAAAGAAGAAATTAAGTTGAAATTTGATATATTATTCAACTTAACGTTGGATGTTCAACACAACATGGTATTGGCTTGATGTGATTAAGTTCCCAAATATAAATGTTTTATGTTTGACGCCACATTAATTTAACGTTTGATGTTTGACCCTGCAAAATACTGGTTAAATAATTAGACTGAAATAATTTGGTTTATCGTTGAAATATAAATATGCACCGACTTTAACTAATTAGGTGGGAATAATTTGATTTAAATAAATAGACTAACGTACTTTAAATAACGGACAAATATTACAAATTAAAACGAAAAACATGACTACCAATGGAGAAGCGGAGAGAACTTTGAAGGTTTTAAGATCTGCCCTTGAAGTTAATGGAGGAAAAGACGGAAAGGAATGGAGCACGCGAGGAGAGAAACTCTATAAGGAATGGATAGAAGATGGTTGTATATTATCCCCCGACGGAGTGCCTGTAGAAGGCGAACCTGGAAGAATACTGGAGACGTTGACACGGAAAGCCCAGAAGACAGAAGGGGAGTGAAAGAAAGAGGGAGGACCCAGAAGGGGTAAAATCAAGGAAGCAATGGAAAAAGCAAGGCTGAAAGAAAATAGGACTGGCAATGTTGGGAAAACTTAAGAAAAAGTGGGAAGAAAAACAGAACAATAAGGAGAAGCAGGACAAGAAGGAAGGATCCAGGTTTCCTACGGAACCGCCACCAAGATTATACCCAGAACTGCCTACGTCTCCACCCCCATACGAGACACCAAAGCTAATGGCTCCAACACTGGATATTGTGGGACACTGCTAGAAGCAGCAAGAGCTATACGAGACAGGGTTGAGAACATGTCCAGATTACAGGAAGAAGAAAGTCGTATGAGCCTGACGGGTGACGGCGACAGGGGAAGCCTGATGCTTGATGGGGGTTTGACCCAATCAGTACTTAAAAATCAGGAACGAGAGGACAGAGAGAGAGAAGAAAGAAAAAAGGAAGTTAAAAGAATGGAAGAGGAAGTGAGAAGAGGCGCAAAGCAGCTGAAAGAAATGGAGAAAACCATGCGAGATCTGAGTGAGGAAAGGAAACAAGGAAGTAGAGCAGCCTCTCCTCCCAGAGGACATTTCATAGACATGGGAGAAGAGCATGAAGAAGCAGTGAGAGAGAGAGAGAGAGAGAGAGAGAGAGAGAGAGAGAGTAGGAGGGGGCAAGTACCCACTGATAGCCTTACCTAATCTATTGGCGGGGAATGAAAGAGGCCCCAGCGACCTTAGATGTATAACGTATGAACTTGCTCACCCGAACATAGACCTACATCATGGGTGAGAAAGTAGAGAATATTTACATTTTCATTGTTGGTCATTTAGCAGACGCTCTTGTCCAGAGCGACTTGCAGGAGCAATTGGGGTTGGGTGCCTTGCTCGGGGGCACATCGGCAGATTTTTCGCCTGGTCGGCTCGGGGATTGGAACCGGCGACCTCTCGGTTGCTGGCATGGTGCTCTTGGTTACTGGGCTACCTGCCGCCCCATATGAGTTTAAGGTTGTGCCGTTGTTTGATCATGTGACGGGGTTTGATGGGTGATCGGACCATGACTGGTGTGGTTATGGAAGTAATGTATAAATAGTGGAGAGCCAATAGGGGGTTCCATTGAACTATTATGTTTTGTTGGGCATTTCGGTGGCATGGGGTGGGGTCTGTGTGTATGAGTGAATTCGGCGGCTGGTATGGGTGGTGACCGGATACTACTGAGTATTTGGTTTGTTGATGTTGAATGGAAGATTTGTAGCGTGGTTGGGGTTAAATAGAAAGACTCACTTATTCAATAGGGAATGGGTGAAGGGAGAGAGAGTTTTTGTGTTGCTGAATGAGGTGAGAGCTAGTGTGGTTTTCATTTGGTGACGTCACTTGCTCTATGAACTGGAAGTATTTACTTTGAAAGAATCGTTGTAGAGTGACTGGCGATGTATGTAGAGGGTCCCAGGTTCGAACCCAGGTAGAGACAGTGGGTAAAGCTTTCGCATTGGGGCTATAGACCTAGATTACTACGTGGATTGAGAAATGTGAAAGGTTGAATTAGATAGCTTAAGTATAAGTATTCTAGAAAGGTCTATGAAAATATGTTACAAGGTCCCCGCGCCTCCCCCGTTGTGTAGGAAGGAGCAAGGGGAGGGGTGAGAGATAGTTCAAATTATAGGAATATCATTAAATGTATGCTTATCAACGATAGCAAGTATTTGTTGTATTAATTAGGGCCTAATCAGAGAGAACAGTTAAAGAAATTGAATAGCGAACTGAAATGGCGATAGAGCTGTGAAAATTGAGTTGAGGACAAAGGAGAATAATTTATGGCTCTGGTTAGCGAAAAAAAATTAAAAAAATAAAATAGAGACAGTCCAGCGAGTTAGATTGAGCTGTAAGATTTCAAGTAGAGGTCTAAATACTTGACTGGAAGGCAGTGCTTTAATAAATTCTAATTGTTATTACTTTATTCGATAGGTTGCTTAACACCAGTGGTGTGTGCAAATGGTTGGTGAATTCTAGAGCAATAATTTATTTTCGTTACGGGGACCAGGGGATGCAAGTAGCTTTAGCTATTATGCTGAGGGAATAGCACCAACCTATAGTGGGTTCTAGATTTGTTAAATAAACAAACTTATATTTTAAACTAAATTAATGCAATAGGCTACAATTATAACATTATCAGAAAAAGGCACAATTTAATGTGAAATAGTTATTACAATTATTATTAATAGTTAGTACAGTTATTATCATTGATCCAGTAATGATAGAAGGATAGTAGAGGAAAGGCAAGGGATTCAATCTCATTTAGGGAAAGAAGAAGAGTATGAAGATATATTAGGGAGAAAATACCATTAACTGAGGGATATAAAACGTTTAGCTGAAAAAGACAACAGGAATAATTTACCTTACACCCTAATATAGACATTAGACCACACCAGAAGTAGAGATGGCAGGATCACCAGTAGCAATCATGAAGAGAAGGTTCCCAGAAAATAGTGAAGATATTGGTAATATCTCTAACAAATTAGAAAATGGACCAGATAGATAGTAACTAAATGGCCAAAGGAGGGAATATTTGATGTAACCGTGATTGTATTGGCTAAAAAATGAAATATGACATTTACAGGGGGGACAGGAACAATAGAAGGGGAGACAGATTTTCCTAGGGGGTTGATCAAATAATTGATAATGGATCATTTGTGATGAGATCACATGTAGCAGATTTAGGGTAATCAATTAAATAATCATTGTATACTCGAGGAATTATGAGTGGTTTTATGGATTAGTTATGAGGAATTAGATTGATACAAACAATTATTGATGGGTTAGGACTGGGGATATCTGTATCATGTTTTGTGTGTACTACCATCTTTAGATTACTGATGGTAATTGAAGGTTAACAAAATGTATAACCAGGAGAAAGAGATTAGCTTATCTCATTGGAATGTTGCCCAGGGCTAGGGGGAGCAGTAGTGAAGTTAGGCAGTATTTAAAAATAAGGGATGGCAATTGGATGATAAATTACCAATATTACCTAAGTGATTGTTTAGGTAGGTGGTAATATTGACACATGGGCAAATCATGTGTCAAAAGGGGGATGGTAGGATTAAATAATAGATATATACGAACAACCTTTTTTTAGATACAGTCTAGAAAAAAAAGAGTCAGAAATAGAAATTGAGAGCTGAACACGTGTGAAGATAGTTTATTAACCACACCCATATGTCAGAGGTTTTGTGCCCCACAGGTGAACTAAAGGAGAAGGTGACCCACTCTATCTAACCAGGTGACTGGTGAGCATCCAGTCCCTAGAGAAGAAAAACTGGAAGCAGGCCTGTTGGGAAGGGCCCTATCAGGTTATATTGGTCACTGCCTTTGCCATTAGAATAGCAGAAAGAGCAACCTGCGTCCACGTTACCCACTGCAAAAAGGTAAGAACACATGCAAGCACCACTGAACACATGCAGAGTTAGAGAGAAGAACTAGACCAATAGGGTCTGGGGATCACCTCTGTTAACGAAGATCTCCTACCCCGACCTATCATCACTGTAGTGTGTTCTCAGGGTGTGAGTATGGGGTAGTACCAAGCAGAAAGACTGAGGACAGGAGAGGGTTGGCGGTTTTTGGGAATATAGATAACTTGAGTTGCATCATAGTCACGGCAATGGTCTTGATATGTCAAGATCCACCACCAATTACGCTATGCCCTTACCATTGTTAAGAAGTAAAAGAGAAAAGAAGCGACCCGACATACTGACCGTCAAGGACGAGTGGCCTACAAAATGGGAGTCAGAGAAGGGCAGACTGTCAGATTCAAAATAAGGGTTAGGGATGTAGCCAACGGGTGGGGTACATGTCAATAAACAACTTGGGATTATAAAATCCCATTATATTAGTGTTCGGCCCCCACGGCGGATTGTTCCTAGACTCAAGTGTTTAAACACACTTGGGGATGGGGATATGAGACCGGGCGGGACTGAACATCCAGATGGGGGGTAAAGAGAAACAAAGACATCACCAATTATCAATTGGAGATAGTAGTAATGTGACAGACTTAAGTTCGGAAGCACAGGAGAGAATTCTAAACCTTACAGCCCCTGTAACCGATGTGTGGTGGGCGTGTGCCAGTAAAGGCAGTATAAGGTAGAGAATTCCAAAAAGGGTGGCTAGATACATGCGCCCTAGTTCTACTGGTTCAGCTAGTTAGAATTAGTCAACAGGAACCAAGGATTAAACAGATGTAGGAGGAGTTTTAACAAGAAGGAGAATAGCCCTATTTAGATGGATGCGATTGGGATACCAAGGGGGGTATCGGGTGGATACCGAGCTATGAAACAATTAGGGGAAGGGTTTACTACCACGTTCTTTTGGTGGGTGACAAGCAAAATTGTGGATTGGATTAATTATATATATTACGACCAACAACGATTTATTGGCTAAACTAGGGACGCAACAGAAGGGATCTTTGAACAATTATCCGCCATCTCACTCTTATGACATAGTAAAAAGAGGTTGGCTCTAGATCAGGCAGAAAAGGGTGGTGTCTATAGAATGGTAAGCCATTGTTGTACGTTTATCACTAACAATACCAGTCCTTACGGGAGTATCTCTAAAGCCCTAGTTGGTTTAGATAAACTATCAGCTGAAATCAAGAGCATGGTAGGAATGGAGGGAAACGGACTGTTCTCCTGGTTGAATGATTGGTTTGGTAAGTACTCTGTTATGGTGGTTACTGGATTTCTGACCCTAGTAGTTGTGTTTCTAATATTAATGTGCTGTGCTGCCTGTGTAATTCCTTGTCTGAGAAAGTCTGTTACAGATGTCGTGCATGCGGCTGGTATGATGCCCCTCCTAGGGGCTCAAGAAGGGGATGCAGACACTGAGTCTAGCTTTCGGAAGAAACTGGGGTTGACAAAAGATGAGCCTTTGTTTGCTATTGGTGAGGTGGTGGAGTGACACCCTAGAGGGTGTCTAAAGGGGGCCAAAGTTTACTTCTCTGTTTATGTTTTATGCTTTATTAATCAAGTTAACCATTGTGAATGTTTGTCTTTCCTTATGTGAAGGTTTGAAGTTCCTGGGTGGTTGGTAGCCAACCTAGTACAAGTTAGGTGTAGATGGAATGACTGAGGGTTTTTATTTTTATTATCATTATTGCCTATTAATAAAAGTGTGATTATTTTTGTTTGTATTGTATTTTAATGAGTGACACCCTAGTGGGTGTCAAAAGGTGGAATCCTAAATTTCCCTGAAATGTCTTATTTTGGGTTCACACCCAGCGGGTGTGAAAAGGGGGATTGTGGGGCTCTATTTTCTTATAACTAGATGTGATGCCTAGCTTAGAAAGAATACATTAATTAATAAACATAATAGGTTTGTGCTGTACTGATATAGATTAGCTGTGATAATGTGAGGAACCATTAGGGGGTAGGCTGAGACAGACTTGTGACTCACATACACACACACTGCCTCTTTGTTAAACCGCTCAAGGACAAACTGTGTCTGGGGTTGCTGACTCGAGACAAGTTGTGACGATAACAACTAATGCCTGGCAACAGTGAAGCGCCAAGGGGATGGGACCAGCCTGTGCGCCAACGATAGGCTGAGTAAGTCTAAACCACGCTCAGACTCTACTCTGATAGGCCAGCAGGGAGCGGGAACTATCTCTGTCAGAGTATTTAAAGAAGAACTTATAACAATGGCTCAGTTCTCTGTCTGTCCTGCGTGGTTTTTCAGTGGGCCCGTATAAACGAATATCATATTTACCAATTCAAGTGTTGCATTAATTAAAATACTAGTCTATTTTAGAAGACGTGTATTGACCACTTTTTGTTCCTATACCAGATTTGAATTGACGCAACTTGACAAATGCAACAAAATAGGAAAAACGCCAAGTGGGATGAATACTTTTGCAAGGCACTGTATAGGTGCAAACTTGAGGACACCTAAAAAGTAATGTACTGCTCTGTTAAGGACATGTTCACTTTTGAGATACCTCTTAGCACTCCACACTCCTGCTGAATAGTCCAAAACAGGACACACGCATGCCTGATACAGTTTGGAATACGTAGCATAACCAATATCTTTGAGTGTTTTTGTTTTTCCTATAACTCCCCCAAGAGCTCTACTTGCTGAGTCGGACAGGGCAGATGTTCCATATAGAAAGGTAATATGTTCATCAATAAAAATATTTATAATTGCTAGTAAACTCAAGAATGTCTTCACCAAAACAAAACTGAAAAACACTTCTCTTAGTACCTGGTTTTCTAAAATGCATTATCTGTGTTTTTGTCTGGTTGATCATGAGTCTCCATCTTTTACACCAATTGACTGCACATAAAAACATGTTCTGCAGGTCTTGTTCAGTTTCTGCCATCAAAATTATATCATCAGCGTATAAAAGGATACTTAGCATTTCATCATCATATCTTACTCTAGTATTTAACTGTTTAATTTATTTTGCCAAATAATTTATAAACATAGCAAACAAAGATAAGACATCTCCTTGTTTTACACCCGTGGGTTTGGGAAACCAATATGTACAATATTCATTAACATGCACACAAGCAATTGGTACTTTGTAAAGAGACTGGATTGCTTGATAAAATGTCCCATCAACCCCTGTCTTTAACAAACTATAGGCTAAAATATCCCTATTTACAAAATCAAAAGCTTTCTGGAAATCAATTAAACTTCAAAAGTAGGCTTCTCTTCGTGTAATCTATTTCTGATTGTTGTACAGACCGAGAAGATATGATCTATACAGGCTCTGGATTTACGAAAACCATTTTGTTCTTCCAACAAAATGTTTTGATCCTCCAAAAAGGTCATTAGCCTATTGTTTAGGATAGATTAATATAATTTATAGACCGTACTTAATAAACTGATGCCTCTATAGTTCAGTGGCACTCTGGTCATTTTTCGAAGATTTGGGAATGGGATTCACTATAAACTTATACCAAGTGGATGGCAGTATACTGTACTCAAAACAAATTTGGAGCAAATCACATAGGACGTTGTTGTGGAAAAGAACCACTATACTTTATTACAAATAAGGTCTTACAGAGTTTTTGTTGCATCAAGAAATGACTTTATTAGAGTTTCAACAAGGTCAGGCCGGTCTGCAGAGTAGCCCCCTCTTACTCTCTCCCTCCATCTTATATAGTCCCCTCTTCAGTTTCCCGCTCTTTTTTGCTCCGCCCACTTCCTTTGTCTGAGGGCGGCTAAACTAAACTTTTATTATGCACATAGTACTCCAACCAATCACTCACGCCCCTGTCTTGCACACACACTCATGTTTAGTTTAACCATGACCAGGCCCTAAATCCTTGAAACATACACAAACCCCACACACACAGTGAAATTACCCAATTCAATTCCTGGCCCAGTAACAAAGAAATCTAACTCTATGCTCTTGATTAACCCAGTTCTACCTCATAGACCATTAAACTCTACAGTTCATTAATAATAATTCACCACATATCCCCCCTCATGGGATTACTAATCCCATAACCTTACAAAAGTATATTATGTTTATGCTATTAATCACCATCTTTGCATTCAAAGTTATACTCATAATGAACAATATTAATATTTCTACTTAAACCAATTCCAATATAAGTGTTAGTATCCTAACACATTAAAACTAACGTAGCGTTGTTTTTGCCATACTACCTAGGACATGTTTAAGAATAATATCAATATCTTTAACTCACATAACTTCATTCAGATCAATCAGTCAGCTTACAATTCATAATCATACTCAAATTAATTGCCCAAAACAAATTTAGAATGACAATTCTTAGTTAATCACCTTGGTTCCATCATTCAAAGTTAAAACTCTCACCTTGGCACATATTGACACTGGCATACTGTATAGTTATATTATCATAATTCTAGCATTACCTTCCTCATAACGAGAATTACAACAGATCAGTATCTTAATGCATTTCTAGTCTAAATTTAGCAGTGTATAATACCTCCTCAATTCAACATACTACCTCAACTAATACTCCCTTCCTCTACCGGCACTCAATCTTCTGGCGTCCTCATTATGTTCTTCAGATAGCTTTATAGTTCATCTTGGATTGCCCATGGCAATGTCCCAATTCCAATGTCACACCTGAGCCACCCCACCTCCACCGTCATTCTGTTTTGTCCATTTTGCCAACCAGTATACCCAAACTATGAGAAATGTTGTATTTGAATAGATATCTCTTCCTGCTCACTCCACATGGACTCCTGTCACCTTCTTGAGAGAAAAGGCATAAAAGAGAAGGCAATTTATTGCTTTGATTTGATGCTGGTTCTGATTCAGGTCTCCTGGTAGAGGTGGTGCTGGACAGGAACGTCTTCAACGCCTTTGTTGCTCCTCTTCAGCCGGGTAGAGGGTGTTTGGTTTTTATTGAGGTTCACACCGTTCTGGACCAAATTATCTCTGCTATGCATTACGACACCATCCATAGTAACCTCAGGAAAGGACAGATCATAACAGTTTAGTTGAGTTCATTTCTTCCAAAACATCCCTATAAGCATTGACTATTTGACAAATTATTATGTTTCACCACTCATTCTTAATACCAATTTCTAATACTTGATCCTGCTGTCACGATCGTTAGAGAGAGTGGACCAAGGCGCAGTGTGATGAACGAACATCTTTCTTTATTTAATGAATACACGATAAACAAAACAACAAACGATGACGTGACGTCCTAGGTTAATAACCAACACGGAACAAACCAAACGGAACAAGATCCCACAACTATTGTGGGAAAACAGCCTGTATAAATATGTCTCCCAATCAGAGACAACCAGCAACAGCTGACACTCGTTGCCTCTGATTGGGAACCACTCTGGCCAACACAGAAATACAATACATAGAATATCGACATAGAAACACAACACATAGAATATACACACCCTGGCTCAACATATAGAGTCCCAGAGCCAGGGTGTGACAGTACCCCCCCCTAAAGGCGCGGACTGCGACCGCGCCTCAACATAGACCAAACGGGGGGGGGCTGGGTGGGCATTCCTCCTCGGAGGCGGTTCCGGCTCCGGGCTCGCCCACCACCCTCCAATAATCCCCCCGTAGCGCCCCTGGTCCGGTCTGGCCCCGCTGGCTGGAGCTGGACTGGACATCGTAGGAGCGGATTGCTTAAGCTCGGTGTGGAGCAGCTGACCGGTACCTGACCAGGCACCGGTGACCCAGGCACGGGTTGTGCCGGACTGACGACGCGCACCCCCTGGCTTGGTGCGTGGAGCAGCAACGGGCCGGACCGGGCCTGACGATACGCACCCTGGCTTGCGTGCGTGGAGCAGCAACGGGCCGACCGGCTGACGAGCGCGCACCCCTGGCTTGGCGTGGAGCAGCAACGGGCCGACCGGCTGACGGTGCGCACTTCGGCTTGGTGCGTGGAGCAGGAACGGGCCGGACCGGCCTGACGATGCGCACCCCTGGCTTGGCGTGGAGCAGCTTCGGGCCGGACCGGGCTGACGATGCGCACCCTGGCTTGGTGCGTGGAGCAGGAACGGGCCGGACCGGGCTGACGACTCGCACCCCTGGCTTGGTGCGTGGAGCAGGAACAGGCCGGGCCGGGCTGACGACGCACACCGTAGGCTTGGTGCGAGGAGCAGGAACAGGCCGGGCCGGGCTGGCGACGCACACCGTAGGCTTGGTGCGAGGAGCAGGAACAGGCCGGGCCGGGCTGGCGACGCACACCGTAGGCTTGGTGCGAGGAGCAGGAACAGGCCGGGCTGGGCTGGCGACGCACACCGTAGGCTTGGTGCGAAGGGCAGGAACAGGCCGGGCCGGGCTGGCGACGCGCACCGTAGGCTTGGTGCGAAGGACAGGAACAGGCCGGGCCGGGCTGGCGACGCGAACCGTAGGCTTGGTGCGAGGAACAGGAACAGGCCGGACCGTACTGGGAACACACACCACTGGCCTTAAACGGGGATCAGGAACGGGCCGGACCGGACTGGCAATACACCTCAGTACCTCTCGCCGTGCCTCTACAACTTCCTTCCCTCCTCTCACCAATGGCTCCCGTAACCCGGTGGCCTTCTCTCCTCGTCTCCCATTTCGCCCTGTGGCAGCCTCCTGCTGCCCAGTCGCCCATGCCGTGTGCCCCCCCCTAAAAAATTTCTGGGGTTGCCTCTCGTCCGTCCGACGACGACACTGTTGACGCCGTTGCTCCTCTCTCGCCAGGGCCTTAATCTTAGCCCATGGCCCTTTGCCCCCGAGCATGTCCTCCCAGGACCACGATTTGCCCACCTGGGCCATCGCCAACCTCTCCAGCTCCTTTCCCGGCGCTTTCTCCCATGTCCAGGCCGCCTGCTCCTGGACACGCTGCTTGGTCCTGGTGTGGTGGGATCTTCTGTCACGATCGCTAGACGGAGTAGACCAAGGCGCAGCGTTGAAAGCAAACATACTTTATTAATCGAATGATAACACGAACAGCGAAACAAAACAACAAACGATACGTGACATCCAAAGGACAAACCTAACTAGTAACAAACCAACTGGAAACAAGATCCCATAACTGTTGTGGGAAAACAGCCTCTATAAATATGGCTCCCAATCAGAGACAACCAGCAACAGCTGACACTCGTTGCCTCTGATTGGGAACCACTCTGGCCAACACAGAAATACAAAACATAGAATATACACACCCTGGCTCAACATATAGAGTCCCCAGTGCCAGGGTGTGACACCTGCTGCCTGATAGATTTTTCTTTGAGGGGTCCCTACATTCCAAAGGCTATCTGTTTAAATGCCACCTAGTTCACATTCTCCCTTGAATTCTCCCAAATTATATAACCCAATTGTTCTATTGTAACATTCCTATATTTCCTCATAGTCTATTTGATATTACTCTGGTGTTTCCCTTTTCCTTGTTCATATTCTAACAATTGCTTACACTTCTCTCCTCATCCTGGTTGATCATAAACTTGTTTATATTTAGAATTTCCTAACTTTTACAAAAGTTGTGATTGAATCCTAGCACAATCCTGGTGACTGTGAAGATTTTGAACTACTGTTAATTCTTTAAACGTAGATGTGGTGCATATTAGACTATTTTATTTATTTAATTGTAATGTAATATATTGTACTCATCTATACCAATCATTGTTTAATGGCTCCTTCCATTCCCTTCCTTCTGTATTTGGTATGGCTCTAACATGTACAGGGTTTAGTGCACTTGCCCAAGGAAGAACTACTCCAACAACACTTCCCCCTGGAACTCTAACACTAAGTACTACATCAAATTGTTTATTTAAGTCTTGAACTGTTATCCTTATGTCTATGATCCATCTGTCTTTTTCTTTTATTATTTTAAGGTCACCGTTACCCCATGTGATTTCCCCATAATCCTTGTGCTGGTTCCTCTCACACCAATAACCAGTTAACCCTTGTATTTTAGTTATGGTTCCTGCCTGTGCAGGAATCTACATTTTAATCCTGTCTATATCCCTTCTATGTCTTGTTCTTCTGCTCTTTACTATTATCAGTACCCCATTCCCCTTATTCTCAGGGACCTAGTCTAGTGCAGAGAAATCAATGATGGGGATATCTGGTGCGTCTTGAATGTCTGGAATATCTCGAAGATCTAGAAGGTCTTGAAGGTCTCGAAAGTCTTGAAGGTCCACCCCTCCGCCGAGGGAATCAGCAAGAACACGTAGCTCATCAGTAATTGCCATCCTCCCCCATCTGATTCTCGCCAGCATCCTCAGCTCTCTCATCTCCTCAGTCCTCGGTTCCCTCACTCTGGTACAATGGTTTAGATGATACCAGGTCACGCTCCCCTCTATCCGGGTCTCCGGATCAGCCAGAGTCCCTCTCAATCTATCGACATCGGTCTGCGAAGTGTGTCCTTCTATCAGCCTACCCATAGGGAAGCTCGGAGTTCTGCAAAGACACACAAGCACAGACAAACACAAAAGACAACAATGCTACCCAATGGCGGGGCCATCTTCCTCTCCTGGGGTTGGAACACTCCTATAGTGGGAAACATGGATCTAAGTATCTGTCTCTGCCACTTTTACCATCATTGAGGTAGCCAACAACACCTGGTACAGGCGCCTCCACATAAGGTCTTTCCAACTCTTTTTTCCGTAGTCTTTTACCATCACATAGTCTCCAGGGCGCAGAAAATACTCAGATTCTCCTACTCCGTTGGGCAGAGTTCCCTTCACCCATGGGAAAAAATCTTAAGAACATTGTTAGGTTAGGTGAGACACAGTATGCTACTTATGTCCTCTCATCCGTCAAGAGAAGCCTTGAGATTATGAAGCGCACCTTATTCCAGCTCGTAGTCCACTCATTTCATAGACATACCTTCTCTACACCCTGCCTCCTATCACAAAAACAAAAAAGATTTAACCTAACCCATAACACATTATTACTACTGCTCATATCCTTAATACAATTTGCATATCTTACCACAAAAACATTAAAACCATTAAAACCATTAAAACCCCTGTAAGCCCAAAAACCACTAAAACCCCTGTAAAACCCATGTAAGCCCAAAAAAAAACATTAAAATCATTAACAACTTCCCCCCTTTGGACATATGCATCACAACAATATTGCTTGTTAAACCAAAAATAATAACTGAACTTAAAATGACAACCCTTGATGATATCTTAACCCAATTGCACTCGATAACATTATTCAAGGATATCTCTCCTTCAAGACTAACTCTCTCACTTCATCCTTGTCCTGTTTGGAATGATATATAGGATGAATACCAAATTATATACTTCTTCACAATTCCTTATTATAACCAACCCCCAATCCATCAATAGTATACCACTCATTAACAACCGTCAAAACATTTCAAAATAAATCACACGTATTTACTTATCCCTCAGTAAATAAAAGCCCAAATTACATGTGTTTGCCCCTTTAAGATATTTCACTTCCATCCCGTGAAAAAACCTAAAACACAAATAAAAATCCTATACAGCTAACATTTCATACTAAGTGGTTTGTTTGTGGTTATTTGAACACCATATCGTAAAACAATAAACAAACAAAAAATGTCCAGGCCTTATTTATAGTCTCTGAAAATATTTCAAAGAAAATAGAAAATCACTCCCCCCTTTTTCCTGGAAGAAAAAGTACATATTTAGTTAGTTTCCATTTTGATACCTCTTAATCAAATTCGAAATTCTCACTCTCTATTCCCACATCTCCTCATCCCCCCTTTTCAGACAACCCCCAAGAACATCACTTGTGACTGCTCCCTTCCCCGGTGAATTCCACAATCCAGTTCACATAAAACGAAATAACATCCCATAAGATTTAAACCCCTAGGCTTTTCCCTAGCCGCACTGCTACCACTCAATCACCCCCAACATGCTTCGTGACGTCGAAAACTCAAATATGCTATATCTTGCCTCGTTGGTTGTACTTCCCCACATGCCCTGTGGCCCCCCTTCTATAAAAATAGTTTACTAATGTGATGATGGTTTCGCCCATTAGTGTCATCGTCATTCGACGCCCATAACACTTTACTACAATCCACAACACTCAAATTCATGTCAGTAGTTCCGATGTGGATGTGGTGGAGGAGTCAGGCGCAGGACACAGAGGATACGTCCAAAAAGACTTTAATAGTCCAAAGAGCAACAAACAAAACACGACCTCGAAAACAGACGGAGGCGAGGCAATTACGCAAACACGCGTAAACAATAATCCCAAACAAAGACAGAGTGCAGACACGCAGCTCTGCACGACAGGCAGAAAATAACAACACACAATCAGACTAATGCAAAACAAGGAACTTATAAGACAGGTAATCAACACACAAATGGACACAGGTGTAAAAGACAGACAAAAGCAATCACACCATGAAACATAGAGCGGTGGCAGCTAGTACTCCGGGGACGGCGAACGCCGAAGCCTGCCCGAACCAGGAGGAGGAGCAGTCTCGGCAGAATCCGTGACAGTACCCCCCCCTTGACGCGCGGCTCCAGCCGTGCGCCGACCCGGCCTCGGGGACGGCCAGGAGGACGCGGACCCGGGCGCGTGGGATGCCCACGGTGGAACTCAGTCAGGAGGGATGGATCGAGGATGTCCCTCCTGGGCACCCAGCACCGTTCCTCCGGACCGACTCCCTCCCACTCCACGAGATACTAGAGACCACTCATCCGGCGCCTCGAGTCCAAGATGGTCCGGACCCTGTACGCCGGGGCCCCCTCGATGTCCAAAGGGGGGCGGAGGGGTCTCTCCTATCTCATCTTCTTGGAGTGGGCCAGCTACCACCGGCCTGAGAAGAGACACATGGAACGAGGGGTTAATATTTTTGTACTCTATAGGCAGTTGTAACCTGTAACACACCCTCGTTCAATCTTCTCAGGACTTTGAAGGGCCCCACAAACCGCCGACCCAGCTTCCGGCAGGGCAGGCGGAGGGGCAGGTTTCGAGTCGAGAGCCAGACTCGATCTCCCGGTGCATACACCGTCCCTCACTGCGGTGGCGATCGGCGCTCGCCTTTTGTTGACGGATGGCACGCTGCAGATGGACATGGGCAGCGTCCCACGTCTCCTCCGAGCGCCGAATCCACTCGTCCACCGCAGGGGCCTCGATCTGGCTCCGTGCCATGGTGCCAGGACCGGCTGATAACCTAAAACACACTGGAAAGGTGTTAAATTGGTGGAGGAGTGGCGGAGAGAGTTCTGGGCCATCTCTGCCCAGGGGATGAACCTAGACCACTCCTCCGGCCGGTCCCGGCAATAGGACCTCAAAAACCTACCCACATCCTGGTTGACACGTTCCACCTGCCCATTGCTCTCTGGGTGGTACCCCGAGGTAAGGCTTACCGAGACCCCCAATCGTTTCATGAACGCCCCCAAACTCTGGAGGTGAACTGGGGACCTCGGTCAGACACAATATCCTCGGGGACCCCATAGTGCCGGAACACATGGGTAAATAGGGCCTCAGCGGTTTGTAGGGCAGTAGGGAGACCCGGCATTGGAAGGAGACGACAGGCCTTGGAAAACCGATCCACAACGACCAAAATGGTGGTATTCCCCTGAGAGGGGGGTAGGTCGGTTACAAAATCCACCGATAGGTGGGACCATGGTCGTTGTGGAACGGGCAGGGGATGTAACTTACTCCTGGGCAAATGTCTAGGCGCCTTACACTGGGCACACACCGAGCAGGAGGAGACATAAACCCTCACATCCTTAGCTAACGTTGGCCACCAGTATTTCATGCTAAGACAGTGCACGGTCCGGCCAATACCTGGATGTCCAGAGGAGGGTGATGTATGAGCCCAATAAATAAGACGATCCCGAACCTCGAGCGGAACGTACGTCCGCCCCCACAGGACACTCGGGGGAGTAGGGTCGGGTACGCAGTGCCCGCTCGATTTCCGATCGACCTCCCATACCACCGGAGCCACCAAACAAGACTCCGGCAGTATGGAAGTAGGCTCGTTGGACCTCTCCTCTGTGTCATACCGCCGGGACAGGGCATCTGCCTTACCATTCTGGGACCCTGGGATGTATGTGATCTTAAAAACAAACCGGGTTAGGAACCTGTTCCACCTAGCCTGACGAGGGTTCAATCTCCTAGCTGCCCGGATGTACTCCAGGTTACGGTGATCAGTCAGAATGAGGAAAGGGTGTTGAGCCCCCTCAAGCCAATGCCTCCACACCTTTAGGGCCTGGACTACGGCTAACAGCTCCCTGTCCCCAACGTCATAGTTGCGCTCCGCCGAGCTGAGCTTCTTGGAGTAGAACGCACAGGGGCGGAGTTTAGGTGGCGTGCCCGGACCGTTGTGACAGGACTGCCCCAATACCGGTCTCGGACGCGTCTACCTCTACTTGGAATGGTAAAGAGGGATCCGGATGCGCCAGCACCGGGGCCGAGGTGAACAGGTTCTTCAGTTTGACAAATGCCCTGTCCGCCTCAGCCGACTACTGCAAACGAACCAGACCCCCCTTTAGCAGGGACGTAATGGGAGCTGCAACTTGTCCAAAACCCCGAATAAACCTCCGGTAGTAATTAGCAAAACCCAAGAACTGCTGCACCTCTTTTTACAGTGGTTGGAGTTTGCCAATTACGCACGGCCGATCACGGTCTACCTCTATCTCCACACCAGACGCGGACAACCGATAACCCAAAAAAGGAGACGGACTCCTGGAAGAACAGGCATTTCTCTGCCTTGACATACAAGTCATGCTCCAACAGTCTTCTCAACACTCGGCGCACCAGGGCTATATGCTCGGCTCGTGTAGAAGAGTACACTAGGATGTCGTCGATGTACACTACTACACCCTGCCCATGCATGTCCCGGAAAATCTCGCAACAAAGGATTGGAAGACTGAAGGAGCATTCATTAACCCGTATGGCATGACGAGATACTCGTAATGACCCGAGGTGGTGCTAAATGCTGTTTTCCATTCATCCCCCCCTCCCTAATGCGCACCAGATTGTACGCGCTCCTGAGATCCAACTTTGTGAAGAACTGCGCTCCGCGTAACGATTCCGTCATAGTCGCAATCAGTGGAAGTGGGTAACTGTACTTAACTGTGATCTGATTGAGACTACGGTAATCAATACACGGGCGCAATCCCCCGTCCTTCTTCTTCACAAAGAAGAAACTCGAGGAAACCGGGGAAGTGGAGGACCGTATGTATCCCTGTGCCAAGGACTCGGCTATGTAAGTCTCCATAGCCGCTGTCTCCTCTTGAGACAGGGGATACACACGACTCCGTGGAAGAGCCGCTCCTGTTTGGAGATTTATCGCACAGTCCCCCTGTCTATGAGGAGGTAGCCGTGTTGCCTCGATTTGCTGAACACAAGTGCTAAGTCCTCATACTCAGGGGAAATGCGCAGTGCGGGCACTTGGTTCGGACTCTCTACCGAGGTCGCCCCTACGGAAACACCTAGACATCTCCCTACACACTGGGCAGACCACTCCATAAGAGCCCTCTGTTGCCACGCAATGGTAGGATCATGGGTGCTTAACCAGGGAAGCCCCCAACACCAGGGGGTACGCAGGAGAGTCAATCGGATAAATGGAATGCTCTCCTCATGACCCCCTGCGTCGTCATCGTCAGTGGTGCTGTGACCTCCCTGATCAGGCCCGACCCCAACGGCCGGCTGTCTAAGGCGTGGACAGGAAATGGAGCTTCTACCGGCCGAAGGGGAATTCCTAACCTACAACAAAATGCCCGATCAATAAAGTTCCCAGCTGCGCCTGAATCTACTAGCGCCTTATGCTGGGAATGAGGTGCCACCTGTGGAAATCTCACAGGAATACTCATGTGACCAACAGAAAGCTCTGGGTAAGTGGGGCGCCTACTCACCTGAAATGACTCCCCAGTGCGTGACCCGTTGTCCCCTCTCCCAGGAGACCCTCCCCAGCACCTGGCCGCGGTGTGTCCTCCACGACCACAGTTGGTGCAGGGGATGGCCCCCCTCGGGTTCTCTCTCCTCCTCTCTTAGCGCCAGCACCCCCGAGCTCCATGGGGAATCGGCTCGGAGGTGCTGGAGGGTGGGAATGGACGACCCCCCACTCGGGGACGTCCGCGGGTAGCCAGCAGGGTGCCTAGACGGATGGAAATGTCCACCAACTGGTCGAACGACAGGTTGGTGTCCCTGCAGGCCAGCTCACGACGAACGTCCTCTCGTAGGCTACACCGGTAGTGGTCGATGAGGGCCCTCTCATTCCACCCCGCATCCGCCGCTAGCGTCCGGAACTCCAGTGCGAACTCCTGTGCGCTCCTCTTCCCCTGTCGGAGGTGGAACAGACGCTCTCCCGCCGCTTTCCCCTCAGGTGGATGATCGAAGACAGCCCTGAAGCGGCGGGAGAACTCCGCGTAGGTGATGGTAGCGGCGTCTATTCCCCCTCCATTCGGCGTTGGCCCACTCCAACGCCTTGCCGGATAGACAGGGAGATGAGGGCGGAGACGCTCTCGTATCCCGAGGGCGCCGGGTGTATGGTGGCCAGGTAGAGTTCCACCTGCAGGAGGAATCCCTGACACCCGGCTGCAGAACCGTCATATGCCCTCGGGAGCGAGAGCCGAATGCCACTGGGTTCCGGTGCTGAGAGAGGAGGACTGGCCGTTGGTGATGGGATGGTGTAAGAGTGCGTGGGCACCTCTCGAGTCACCAACCGGCGCAGAGTGTTGGACACCTCGTCCATGGCGGCCCCAAGTTGCCGGATCATGGTGTCTTGGTAGTTGATCCGGTCTTCCAGGGATTCGGGTGCCGCCGCTGTTCCTGCTGACTCCATAGTTTAGGTGTGTTGTTCTGTCAGTAGTTCCGATGTGGATGTGGTGGAGGAGTCAGGCGCAGGACACAGAGGATTCGTCCAAAAAGACTTTAATAGTCCAAAGAGCAACAAACAAAACACGACCTCGAAAACAGACGGAGGCGAGGCAATTACGCAAACACGCGTAAACAATAATCCCAAACAAAGACAGAGTGCAGACACGCAGCTCTGCACGACAGGCAGAAAATAACAACACACAATCAGACTAATGCAAAACAAGGAACTTATAAGACAAGTAATCAACACACAAATGGACACAGGTGTAAAAGACAGACAAAAGCAATCACACTACGAAACATAGAGCGGTGGCAGCTAGTACTCCGGGGACGGCGAACGCCGAAGCCTGCCCGAACCAGGAGGAGGAGCAGTCTCGGCAGAATCCGTGACAATTCAACCCCTCCAGCGATTGTTTACATGCAGCATGATACACCATTTGACTATTTGTAACCCTCATTCGCACTGTCACCCATACATACTGTCATTTTACATTTCACCTTTCAGAATCCATTATCTTTGACCCTCGGAAGGATTCTTTAACCCCACTGAATGTAATACTTTTCCCTGTCACAAATACAGTCAATTTCTCAGTGTAAGGAATCAGTGAAATTTGATCCCAAGTATCTATTAAAATGTTGTTTGAGACATGGGTCTCCTACATCTCCCTCATCATTCATACGGTATGGGATTTCCATCAATCCCAGAAAAAAGACTCCCAATCAAGACATCGGACATTATCATGTTTCATTAAGTAGAATATATACTTATAACATAAAACCCATAACCACTTTCCAGTAATTTAATCATTTCAACCTGTTGCGTTGATTTTAGTAAAAATATAAATTGTTGTGTAATCAATCCAGAACCCACAAAAAGTTAGTCCTGTCCCTTTGTCCAAAATAAATGCTTCTCCAGCTACCCTGATTTTGTCCTCCCCACAGGTTCACTGGGCCCTGTGGAGCCTGTGTCTGAGACTGCCCCCCTCTAGCTGAGCTGGGCCCATTTTCTTGCCAATTACCCTGTTGTGGTTGCCTAGGCATCCCACGGCTTGGTAGTACAATCCCTTCTCATATGTCCTGATTGATTGCACCCCCAGCAGACTTCTTCTTAGTCCACCATTCTGATGTGTCTGATGCTGTGGTTGGTACCATTGATTCTTGGGTCCATTTTCATTATTCTTGTTTTGCCACTCTCCAGGGGATTGTTGTGTGTACACATTCACTACTGGTAAGGCAGGAGCTCTTTGGCCTTGCTGCTGAGATAGTGTCTGTTGACCTCCTTGAAGAACAGGTGTAGCTTGTGTTTTCTTTTTGTCCTTTCTTGTCAGCTCTTCCAGCTGCAACTGTCCCAGTTTTCTCAGAATCTCTCTCCACTGCTTCGCCAATTTCTGTTCATCCCTCCTGTATTTCTCCATTGCGTGGATAATATGGTCACAGAATTCCTTGCGTGATTCTGACGTTAGTCCCTTTGTCTCACTCTGTCCTTGATCAGAGTCAGCATACTGTCTACATTCAAAAAAATGACTACCTCGAAAACGTCTCACTATTCATGTTGAATAGGTGAGTCTTTCAATTCGAAATCAGCAAGCTGCTAAATTGTCCAGTCTTATAACACAAAATGAACACTGACTGTTATATCAATCTAAGCAACCCATAACCATAATTGGACTATAATCAGAAGATCTGGATTTTAGTCAATAAGGCAGAATCTATGCTTTATTGGAATGACAAGTAAATCCTTCTTTATTCCAATTATAAATGGTCTGTATTTTTAGTATCTGGCACATACTACATTTATCACAAAATAGCTTTGAAGGACACAGATCTCACACGCTCAACGTAAATAACTTAGCAGTCAACAAGTCAAACCCACATTCAATGATTTGGAAACAGATCTAACGACTTTACTCAAATGAATTATATTTTCCCCCTAATATACTAACATTCCTTGACTATATCACCTCTGCTTCTGAAATGATAGATTGCTATTATAATTCAGCATTATAACAACTATCACATGATCTATGTACTGTCTCCCACCCCCCACGTACATCTCCGTGTTTGGGCGCGCAAGCCAGCACTTATATATTATTTCACTTTTACCCACTCTCTAATAATCACTTATCCGCACATAACATTTATCATATTTTAATATTATTCATATCAACCACCGCATTCGTATTTCTAATGATTCCTCATTGCCGTGAGTTAATTTTACCATACCCCCCCAGGTATCATTATATCACCAGCTCATTCTCCACACTTCAGATTTACTCATACCACATTCACACAACGCTAATGTTAACTCTATCAACATTTACTTTTATATTTCCCAAATGTAATGATCCCCTATAAGCTTGACCGAAATTCAATGTGTTGACGTCATATGATCACCCCCGTACACGTGACCTGGTCCTCCAACAGGATTTCTCATACCCCTCCGGGAAAAGACACACACCTTTAATTTTCTTCTCCAAGTAACGTGAATTTTCCACACTCTGTTAGTAAATTAATATCCACATACTATCAATTCTCCTCTTCCCAATGCAAGATTGGGCTTGCCCTTTCTCCACCAGCCTTAGAAGCTTCAAACGACCTAAAGTATAGTCCCTTTCCTTACACTTTCTCCACAAAGAAAAGGCTATTATTTACAGGATTTATTTTTGTTGTCCGATCACCCACACAGATAAGCCGCCACTCGTGCTTAAATTAATCACTGAATGACTCAAGCTAACCATTCACCCGTACGAGATGAGCAGACCTACTCTATCTTATAATTTCTCTATACTTTGAAGCCCTGGTGGCGTTCACAACCGTTCACCTACTTGGGATGAAAAGCGCGACTTCCAATTTATGGTGTCACCTACTCAGGATGACCTACTTTTTTACCCGATTAGCTGTTTAATTTGTGCATCCCCTCCTCCAGGATAATGCACACCTACCCGAGCAGTCCTCTAACGATGAACTCCACATTAGAGCGGTACCATAGGCCCTCTCAGTCTTATGTACAACTCTTGGCTAGCCACCTGCCCGTCCAGTCCTCTGGAGTGCTAACTTAGCTCTCCACAGCGGTACCGCAGGATTTAACTTATTTACACTTTTCAACAATCACATTGCATGCATGCTTATTCTTTATTCCAACAAAAACTCTGTTCTTCTGCTAAATTTGGTCTTTAAATTCTGGAGAGAACCCTTCCGTACCCTACCCTCAGATTCAGCTTGATCGAAACACACAGTTTAAGTAAGAACGTCGCTTACCTTTGTTTAAACAGTGGCCACTGATTGTGTGATTCGTCAAAACCTCCTCCGATGGCAAAGCACTCAAAGATCTCTTATAACCAGTCCTGCCGGGATCGCCAATTATGTTGTGGAAAATAACCACTATACTTTATTACAAATAAGGTCTTACAGAGTTTTTGTTGCATCAAGAAATGACTTTATTAGAGTTTCAACAAGGTCAGGCCGGTCTGCAGAGTAGACTCCTCTTACTCTCTCCCTCCATCTTATATAGTCCCCTCTTCAGTTTCCCGCTCTTTTATTGCTCCGCCCACTTCCTTTGTCTCTGAGGGCGACTAAACTCGACTTTTATTATGCACATAGTACTCCAACCAATCACTCACTCCCCTGTCTTGCACACACACTCATGTTTAGTTTAACCATGACAAGGCCCTAAATCCATGAAACATACACAAACCCCACCCACACAGTGAAATTACCCAATTCAATTCCTGGCCCAGTAACAAAGAAATCTAACTCTATGCTCTTGATTAACCCAATTCTACCTCATAGTCCATTAAACTCTACAGTTCATTAATAATAATTCACTACAACGTCAATGAATTTAGGGGATTTTAAAACTTCATTAGGCAGTTCATCAATGCCAAACACTTTCCAATTGTTTGCAGCGTCAATCACCTTCTTAACTTCTGCCACAGACAGCTCTTGATTTAAGTACGGGTTACAAATATAAGAGGGTTCTAACATTGTATTTTCTAGTTTAGTTGTCAGGGAACATATGTCTTTATAAAAGTCTTCCTCAAAATATTCCACATTTTCATTACCTGAGAAAAAACTGGCAAACCCCTTCTCCCACTCCTTAAGTACCTGTGTAATATCCAAGTTCACCCCCGCTGAAGTTTCCTGACTTCCATTGGAATTTTCTTATGTCGTTTTGGTCCTAACTTGTTTACTTGGCTCCAAAACTGTTGAGGATTTCTTGTCTGTATCTCCTCAAGGTGTAATAACTGCTTTCTCTGATATCTCCGTTTGAGTAGGCCCAGTCTTTTATCAAACACATGCTGTTTTTTCTTAAATTCCTTCCTAAAATGTTTTCTTGTATTCTTATCTGTACACTGTAAAAAAATAAGTACTCAGCCTTGCGCATTTCAGACCATAGGTCCCTTAACTCATCATTCCAATAAGGCTTGTTCAGCTTTGTAAACTTTCCTGGACTTGGGGGTGTATTCTTTATTGGCATTATTTCTTCCCATTTCAGAATATATAATATCACCATATTTTTCATCTAAATCAAATGTTGTTTCTTGGCATCTTTGCAAAGTTTCGATGAGTTCCACCAGAGCTCTACGTGCCATTTCAGAACATAGAAAGTCATTTGGAACATTTATTTTCTTACATTTAGGCCTATACGGGGTATGTATCTTTTGCCTCGAATGATGCACAGTAGTTCGTGGCCAACAGAAAATATCATAAATAAAAGAGAATGTTCAGGAAGTCTACTTTGTTCTCCATTTAAGTCAAAACATCTGCATTCTTCAACCATCTGTGTAGGGGGTAACACCTTCAATTCCAAACAATTTTCTAGACAGTCGTGGAGTGTAACTAGTCCACCACAGCTTTTCCTTTGCCAGATATGGATGTAAAGTTATCGCTTAAGGGGCACATCTTTCCATTAATGATACACATTTTAGAGTCCATAAGGAATTCTAATAGGGTTTCCCCTGATGATTAACAAAGTCATCCAAAGCAACACGCAATGGAATATCATTAATATCATTTATATAGTCATCTAACATCCCAATTAAACTGTTAAGATCCCACATATGTAAATAGCATCTGCTTCTGTATATAGGTATACTTGACTTAACAGATGATTATAGAAGGAGGATGCATCTCTACCCCATGTGGACTGTTCAGGTTGCAAATAGCATGAAAACACAACAAAACAATAATCAGACTCCCTATTGTCACGCCCTGACCTAGAGAACTCTGGTTGGTTGGGTCAGGGTGTGAGTTCAGTTTGAGATCTATGTTATTGTATTTCTATGTTTGATTCTAGTATGTGTATTTCTATGTTTGGCCGGGTGTGATTCCAAATCAGAGGCAGCTGTCGCTTGTTGTCTCTGATTGGGGATCATACTTAAGTAGCCTGGTTGCCTACCTTAGTTGTGGGATCTTGTTTATGTTCCTGTTCGTCTTGTTGTGTGTATAGCCCATAGGACTTCACGCTTCGTTGTGTTTTGTTATTTTGTCAAGTGTTTATTTGTATAAATAAACATGCACGTATATCACGCTGCACCTTGGTCTGACCCGTCTCTCAACGATCGTGACACCTATGTTCAACGCACATACCAATTATTCCTTCTATGGCTTTATCAGTAATTTCTATTTTATATGCTTTCATCATATCAGACTTTACACATATTCCCACTCCCCCAGAGCCCCTGGGGGCTTTCACATGAGTTTTTCTGTTGTGTCCATACCATACATACCCTTCAATATCAATAGTTTCTTGCCGACGCAAATGTTTGATTTATTGAGATAATGTCTGGGTTTAAGGATTTTAGTATTGTTATTCGTAACTTTTGTTCAAGATAGTCCATCCGTTAACATTCCAATGCGCTATTGAAATTAAATCTCGTAGGGCATGGGAAGCCCCTCAGTATGTATTCGGTCTGTCCACCCCATGTCCTTGTTCACGTTGATCTCGTTTCATGACCCGTCCGCTTCCCGTGACGAAATAGTCCTTTCCTCCTGGTATTTCCCTCAGCAGCGTCTTGAAGTTCAATTCTATAAGGCAATCAGTGTTGGACTTGTCTGATCGAAGGAAGACTTTGTCATAATCAGGATGGCCTCGCAGCTTTAGTTTTTTTCCGTAACAGAGCCACTATCTCCTCCACGGACCGACACTCCACCGTCACAATCCCGTGACCTTTACCTCTCTTCCTCATCCTCTCAACTGCAATCACCTCTGTTTCGCAGCCAAGGCCTAATGATATCAAATGGTTCACTTTGGAGATTAGGTCCTCGTTTT
Source organism: Coregonus clupeaformis (assembly GCF_020615455.1). Lineage (NCBI taxonomy): Eukaryota > Metazoa > Chordata > Actinopteri > Salmoniformes > Salmonidae > Coregonus > Coregonus clupeaformis. The sequence continues at coordinate 66,279 of NW_025534019.1, read as the reverse complement.
CATCGTCTGGCAGTCCTGCCACTATGATAGACACGTCTGGGTCGAACTTTGTTAGTTTGGCAGTGCCTATTCCCTCAGATTCTAGGAATTCTACATGGGACTCCAGACGTCCAACTTCAAGAGCTATGTGGTCTTGTAACTGCTTGTTATTATTCTCCAGTTGAGTCAGTAAAGCTGTATGTTATCCTGAATGGCTTTCTCCAAAGATGCACGTAAGCTGTCACCTTTACGTCATTCCTTTTTCAATACTCAGCTTCATTTCGTCCATCTTTTTTTCCATCAATGTACCTAGGCTCCTTATCTCCGTCATGAGATTAGCCATGCTATTGGCACTTTCTTTCTGTGATAAATTCAGCTCCATTCTTTTCTCACCACTGTGTAGATTTCTACCAGAGTCCATATGTTTAGCAGTTAAGTGTTTCTGTTGCTGTTCAAGGTAGATAGCCAGCTAAGTTTATAGCTAGGCTAGCCAGATTACTTGCCAAACATTCCCAACAAGTCTGTCTTTCACCCTCACAGTGCTTGACTTCAGCTGGCTCCATTTACGGGCCGAACTCTGTTTTAAACTTTAAAAACGTTTAAATTAAAAAAAGCTTTTGAAGAGTTTGGACCCATAAAGAAGCAGAACAGTTTTTCACCATGTACACCAGAAGTGATTGGAGTCCACCTGTCCACCTATTATCCCACAACACGTTGCATAACAGATTCACTACATGGAACAACAGATACTCTCCCAAAAAAATCTAAAGGAAGTTTGTTCTGAAGTGCTGTCCTATATCCGAGAGATATAATATAAAATATATACACTACCAGTCAAAAGTTTGGACACACCTACTCATTCAAGGGTTTTCCTTTATTTGTACTATTTTCTCATTGTACAATAGTAGTGAAGACATCAAAACCACGAAATAACACATATGGAATCATGTAGTATCCAAAAAAGTGTTAAACAAAACAAAGAAAAAGTATATTTGAGATTCTTCAAAGTAGCCACCTTTTTCTTGTTGACAGCTTTGCACACTCTTGGCATTTTCTCAACCAGCTTCATGACGTAGTCACCTGGGATGCATTTCAATTAACAGGTGTGTTAAAATAAGTTTGAGCCAATCTGTTGTGTTGTGACAAGGTAGTGCTGGGATACAGAAGATAGCCCTATTTGGTAAAAGACCAAGTCCATATTATGGCAAGAACAGCTCAAATAAGCAAAGAGAATTGACAGTCCATCATTACTTTAAGACATGAAGGTCAGTCAATATGGAACATTTCAAGAACTTTGAATGTTTCTTCAAGTGCAGTCGCAAAAACCAAGCGCTCTCATGAGGACCGCCACAGGAAAGGAAGACCCAGAGTTACCTCTGCTGCAGAGGATAAGTTCATTAGCGTTACCAGCCTCAGAAATTGCAGCCCAAATAAATGCTGTAACAGTAACAGACACATCTCAACATAAACTGTTCAGAGGAGACTGTGTGAATCAGGCCTTCATGGTGGAATTGCTGCAAAGAAACCACTACTAAAGGACACTAATAAGAAGAATAGACTTGCTTGGGCCAAGAAACACGAGCAATGGACATTAGACTGGTGGAAATGTGTCCTTTGGTCTGGAGTCCAAATGGGAGATTTTTAACAGATGATTTCTGCATGTGTAGTTCCCACCGTGAAGCATGGAGGAGGGGGTGTTATAGTGTGGGGGTGCTTTGCTGGTGACACTGTCTGTGATTTATTTAGAATTCAAGGCACACTTAACCAGCATGGCTACCACAGCATTCTACAGTGATACGCCATCCCATCTGGTTTGGGCTTAGTGGGACTATCATTTGTTTTTCAACAGGACAATGACCCAACACACCTCCAGGCTGTGTAAGGGCTATTTGACCAAGAAGGAGAGTGATGGAATGCTGCATCAGATGACCTGGCCTCCACAATACCCCGACCTCAACCAAACTTGAGATGGTTTGGGATGAGTTGGACCGTGAAGGAAAAGCAGCCAACAAATATGTGGGAACTCCTTCAAGACTGTTGGAAAAGCATTCCAGGTGAAGCTGGTTGAGAGAATGCCAAGAGTGTGCAAAGCTGTCATCAAGGCAAAGGGTGGCTATTTGAAGAATCTCAAATAGAAAATACATTTTGATTTGTTTAACACTTTTTTGGTTACTACATGATTCCATATGTGTTATTTCATAGTTTTGATGTCTTCACTATTATTCTACAATGTAGAAAATAGTACAAATAAAGAAAAACCCTTGAATTAATAGGTGTGTCCAAACTTTTGACTGGTACTGTATATATCTTTCGTCTCTCTGTGTTTCATAATTTTCCTTCAATTCGCAAGAGGCTGAATGTATCTCACCAGAGAAAGTATCCAAGCGAGCGAAACAGCGCCCCTCTGTCTCAGAATGTGTAGCCCATCTATCTGATGCTGTCTGGTCAAAAAGAGTATGACCGCAGATAGAAAAATGAGACAGATATTTCACTGGATGTATAAATGTGAAGCATCCGGGTAGCGTTTCCTCTCACTACCAAATATGGATTGATGATGAGCTGAGAAATTTATGATTCAACGTTATGATGCCAAAAAAGTAGCAGATAAATCTGCCACTATGTTTGATAGGAAAAGTTATTGTAAATTAAGACATCTTGTGACCAAGCTAAACAAAGGAAAGAAGAAGGGATTCTATCAGCACAAAATTGATGAAGTAAAGGGTGATGGGAAAAAAACTGTGGAGAATGTTGAACGCTATTATGGGTAGGAATTCGAACATGTCCGCCTCTTTTGTTGAATCAGAGGGTATATTTATTACAAGACCACACGACATCGCAATCTGCTTTAATAAATATTTTACAGGCAAAGTGGACAAGTTGAGTAATGCCATGAGTCCAACAGATGGCTCCATGTCATATACCCTTATAAAAGATTTTATCATGAAGGAGAGGCAATGCATGTTCGAGTAGAAAGGGAAGAGGTTGAAAGGATGTTGTTGTCTCTTTCGGATGACAAGTCACCTGGTACAGATAATCCTGATGGCTTCCAATAGGTTCGCAATCAGTTTATAATGTGAAATCGTCTTACCAGATGAAGTAAGGAACCCACGATGCTGCCACAATGTTTCAAAATTGTGGACCACCCCGAACGCGTATCTGCTATCCCTATAAATGGTAACAGTTTTATCCTTAGCTAGAAGGCACGCCCTAGTCAGTGCAAACCATTCTGCAGCCTGAGCTGACAGATATGATGGCAGTTTTGCACTCTCTAGAGTATCTACAGCAGTAGTGACTGCGTAGGCCACCAATGGTTCACCCTGTGGTGATTTATGGGCAGAACCATCAACAAACAGCTCTAGGTCAGCATTCAGTAATGGCACATCAGTGAGGTCAGGGCGGGGTTTACAGACCTGGTCCAGAAGGACAGCACAATCGTGTGGTTCCCCATCATCGTCAGTTGGCAAAAGAGCGGCAGGGTTAAGAACAGTACAACGTTTAAGAGTCACATGAGACATTGTCAACAGCACATTCTGATAATGCAGGAGACGTGCTGGAGTGAGATGGGTGGTCCGTGCCTGTGAGATAAGTGCATGAACTTGAACGGTTAATGGACACATTGCAACAATGTCAGCACAAGCTAACTGCTTCTGTAGCAGCCGCTACAGCCCTGAGACAACATACCAACCCTCTTACCACACTGTCAAGTCTTTTAGAATAGTAAGCTTCCCACCATGGTCCTGAGTGAGGACAGATGACATGAAACCATTTTTCTCGCAAACAAACAGATTAAATGGTTTAGAGTGATCTGGCAATCCTAAACAAGGAGAAGAGGTTAGCAATTGTTTCAATTTGTAAAGTGCCTGCAGGCCTTCAGGTGTCCACTTTATCTTATCATTCATCGCCATCGTGTGGCCGTGAATGGGATCAGAAAGTGGTTGAGTGACCTCAGCATAATCAGGTAGCCAGGCTCTGCAGTAGCCTGACATTCCTGTGAGTGTCATCATGTGCTGTTTTGTAACTGGCTGCGGTACTGATAGAATTGTAGCCCCACACTCCAAACCCAATTTCCTACCATTAGGTGTAATGTCATGTCCCAGATATTTAAAGTTGTAACTTTTTCTTAGAAACTTTGTGGCCATTTTCAGGAAGAAACACTAACAGAGCTCTGGTGTCTACCTCGCATGCTTGTTGGGATTCAGAACACAGTAACAGGTCGTCGACATACTGTATTAACATACTCCCAGCAGGGGGTATGAAACCCTCTAAATTTTGCGCCAAAGCAGCAGAAAATACTGCAGGAAATTCCGAAAAACCTTGGGGGCAAACGGTCCAAGTCCAACGCTTGTTTAAAAATGTAAACGCAAACCAGAACTGTGATTCTGGTGCGAAGGGAATGCAAAAAAAATTATTTGCCAAATCAACAACTGAAAACCTATGCCATCATAGCAGATAGAATCGTAATGGGGTTTGGCACAACAGGAACCCTTGCATAACTGCATCGTTAACAGGTCTAAGATCTTGAACAAAACGCCAATCACCTGAGGCTTTACAGACAGGAATAATGGGGGTATTACATGGAGAGGCACAATAGCTCCTCTTTCTGCCAATGGAGCATGAACAGGGGTAATCCCCCGCACAGCTTCCTGACTTGGGATACTGAGTTCTGCTTGATCTGTGTGTGCCCTTAGATGTGACAGTAAGCGGTTCAACCACCCTCATTCCCACAGAGAGTCCGGGAGACCAACCAACAAGGGTGAATCATTCTCCACGGAGGTCATCTGTTTAGTTCTATCAAGGCCATGTACACCTCGTTGAACATGTACAGCCCGAAAAAATGGAACACACAAAGTATGTATGCTGAGGGATAATTTAGACCCATCCGCTCTAAGTTCACAGTCAGTGACCTGCAAGACTTCAACCAAATACCAGTATTTTCTCAAGCAACATCTGTCTTAGCTATCGAAACATGTGGCACCCTGTCACTAAATAAATACAACAAAGCCTGTTCTTTAGTTAATGTAACACTCAGAGGGCAATATTGGGGCCCACTATACATGCCACTGCACAGTAAGCTCTCTTGGGGTATGGTCCCTGTCAGCCAATTTTGTTCATAATATAAATATCTTGTCAATGGTGAGAAAAGTGCGTTGCAATGTAAGGCAGTCTGTGACATAAAACTGCCTTTCTGTTTCCAACAACTGCGAGCAGTTGAGAAAACCTCGTCAATAGGGTCATAATGTGATCCATCAATATCCTGTACATCCCATGCATTGTACCAATCACATGTTGAGACAGTGTCGGACAGCATCATGAGATGACATGTCTCCTGAGGCTGTACAACATTGAGGCCTTTTCCTTTACAAAGAATATTAATTTAGAGAAGATCTCTTCCTGCCAAATGTACAGGACAACATGCAGAAGAAATGAATGTATGTTTTATGCATGTGTTCCAACCGCCCCCTGCTGCTCCCTGCTCACTTGGGTTTGGATAGTTTCTAGCGAAATGTCCCTCTTTTCCACAGTTGTAACAAGCAAAGTTCCTGGCCTGTTGGTGCTGTTGCCTGGTCCACCCGTCAGCACTGGCTCCCCCTCCTCTTCCTCTACCCCTTTGTCTTCCCCTCTTCCCATCATTTTGAGGTCTTCCCTGAGCCTGCCGCTGCTGGCCCTGTCCTTGATAAAAAGCCAGCTGTGCAGCTTGTAACTTCACGCCTTCTTTTTCTATTCTCTGTTTTGTCTTGTCTTCTTGAAACAGTTGCTGCCTCTCAGCGTGTTTACAGTGTTCAATAACCGCCTGTAGACTGGTAGTTTCTCAGCCAATGCAGATCGTCTTAATCTGTTTACCAAGGGCTGGCAAAAATCCATTCATAAGGGAAGCCTTCAAGAGGCTGTCGTAGTCATCATTGTGGCGGCCATCAGTCATTGGTTTGAGCCCGCTATGCTTTCGGTAGCAGGTCTCCAGCCTATATCTGTAGTCTTCCAACAACTCTTTAGCTTTCTGCGTGGAACTATGGATAGCTGCCCAATCGGTAATGGCCGGGTAATGTTATTTTATGTGATCACACAGTGGTCAGTTTGGTCTGATAGGCTCCACTCTCTTCCCATTGGTAGTTTTCATCAAAGCCTCCCTCCACGTACGCCTATCGCAGCCTCATCTTGATACGGCAAATGTGCGTGATCTCAGCTGCAGATGGCTTGTACAGCCAGGCCATCTTAAGTAGCTCTGTGGTAAAATCACCAGGGTCCTTCGTAGGATCTGGAAGTTCTTTAGCAATGTCCTGCATTTTGTCCTGTCTCCAAGTCTTCTGGATGTCGATGAGTGGGTGCCATTCGTCATGGCCCTCCTCACCGTCCACAGGTCGCGGTTCTGGATTAGGGAATGTTACCAAAGGTGCCTGGAGAAAGGTTGTGTCTGGGTCCCCTTTTGGACCTGTTCTGGTCGTGACTGTTGAGGGTGAGGGATTTAGCTGCGTTGTAGGGGTCGACGTCGATGGTGGACTAAGTTCCCAGAGTCCATCAACACCAGAGACGAGACTCAATGTGGGCAGTGCACAGAACGGATTTCCACTGCTCATGGGCCGCCTCCGAGAGGTCTGCTGGTCCCGTAGTTGTATCAGGTCTTGTTGTGGGTAGAGCTGCGGCGGGGAGACGGCTGAGCGAGCTGCTGTCAGACAACCAGGGCTGGTGCTGATGCAGTGGATACAGGGGTATAATTCTAATTCTCCTTCTTTTCTTATCATCCTATCGTCTGTTTCTTCTTCTTACTTTCTTTGCCCATTATTCCTTTAACTTTCCTGTCTGCCCTTTTCTCTGCTTCTCTTTCCCGCTTCCTGAAATCATCCCAGTCTATTTTACTTGCCTTGCCTTTCTTGGATGTCTCAAAGCCCTGTAACTTCTTTCTATATTCTGCAAATACAACTTCACTCAATGTGCCTTTTAATGGAAAATCTGCAACATTGTGCCAGAGCGGTACCTGTTCCAGAATGTCCCTGCCCCATTTATCCGCCATTACCATCACCAGTCCAATCAGCGGGTCGGGCAGGCAAGGTTCTCCCTTGCTGCTCTTGGCTCCCATTGTGAAACTCCGTCTATACACACACACTCAGACACAAACACACAAAACAACAGTGTTTAGTTAGAACGTCTTCCTTTTTTATAATAAAAAATGAATCAAAAATACACTACCGGTCAAAAGTTTTAGAATACCTACTCATTCAAGGGTTTTTCTTTATTTTTACTATTTTCTACATTGTAGAATAATAGTGAAGACATCAAAACTATGAAATAACACATATGGAATCATGTAGTAACCAGAAAAGTGGTAAACATTTAACAGTCATATCAAAGTGCTCACCAAAACAGCATTCTATCATCTAAAAAATATAGCCAGAATCAAAGGCTTGGTGTCCCAAAAAGATCAAGAGAAGCTCATCCATGCTTTTATCTCTAGTAGGGTTGACTACTGTAATGGCCTCTTAACAGGACTCCCGAAAAAGACTGTATGTCACGCGTGCTGTAGGTGGGTGTAGTGGTGGAATCAAACGCAGGACACCGAAGTATAGTCCAACAGACTTTAGTAACTCTCCAACAAGGAAATTACGAGAACACTTGCCCGTAGGCGAAATAACGCACGAAGGCGCACAAAACAAATGCGCACTACACAGGTGCGTAAACACTCCACGCAGTGGAGGGAAGCTCAACCGAGCAAAATAGCGAACATCAGCCCTACACACGACAGACAAAAATCAATAACACACAACACCTGACAAACACAACGAGAACTAAATAGGACACTAATGACACTAAATGAAAACAGGTGTGACAACAATCAGACAAAAGCAAACGAACATGAAACATACAACGGTGGCAGCTAGTATTCCGGAGACAACGAACGCCGAAGCCTGCCCGAACAAGGGAGAGGCAGCCTCGGCGAAACCGTGACAGTACCCCCCCCTTGACGCGCGGCTCCAGACGTGCGCCGACTCCGGCCTCGGGGACGACCCGGAGGACGCGGAGCAGGGTGCGTCGGGTGCCCACGATGGAATTCCGTCAGGAGAGACGGGTCCAAAATGTCTCTCCTCGGCACCCAGCACCGCTCCTCCGGACCGTACCCCTCCCACTCCACTAGATACTGGAGACCCCCCATCCGACGTCTCGAATCCAAGATGGACCTCACGGAGTACGCCGGTGCCTCCTCGATGTCCAATGGGGGCGGAGGAGTCTCCCTGATCTCACTTTCTTGGAGTGGGCCAGCTACCACCGGCCTGAGAAGGGACACATGGAACGAGGGGTTAATACTTTTATATTCAACAGATAGCTGTAATTTATAACACACCTCGTTCAACCTTCCCAGGACTTTAAATGGCCCTACAAACCGCCGACCCAGTTTCCGACAGGGCAGGCGGAGGGGCAGGTTCCTGGTAGAGAGCCAGACTCGATCACCAGGTGCGTACACCGGTCCCTCACTGCGGTGGAGATCGGCGCTCGCCTTATGACGTCGGAGGGCCCGCTGCAGGTGGACGTGTGCAGCGTTCCATGTCTCCTCCGAGCGCCTCGCCCACTCATCCACCGCAGGAGCCTCGATCTGGCTCTGCTGCCAGGGTGCCAGAACCGGCTGGTAACCTAACACACATTGGAAAGGGGTTAGGTTAGTGGAGGAATGGCGTAGGGGAATTCTGGGCCATTTCGGCCCAGGGAACGTACCTTGCCCACTCCTCCGGCCGGTCCTGGCAGTATGTTCTAAGAAACCTGCCCACATCCTGGTTTACACGTTCCACCTGCCCATTACTCTCCGGGTGGTAACCCGAGGTGAGGCTCACCGAGACCCCCAACCGCTCCATAAAGGCCCTCCAGACTCTGGAGGTAAATTGGGGACCTCGATCAGACACAATATCCTCGGGTACCCCGTAGTGCCGGAACACATGGGTGAATAGGGCTTCGGCAGTTTGCAGGGCGGTAGGAAGGCCCGGCATGGGGAGCAAACGACAGGCCTTAGAAAACCGGTCCACAACGACCAGTATAGTGGTATTCCCCTGTGAAGGAGGAAGGTCAGTAAGGAAATCCACCGAGAGGTGGGACCATGGTCGTTGTGGCACGGGCAGGGGTAGTAACTTACCCCTAGGCAGATGTCTAGGCGCCTTACACTGGGCGCACACCGAGCAGGAGGAAACATAAACCCTCACATCCCTTGCCAACGTGGGCCACCAGTACTTGGCACTAAGACAGTGCACTGTCCGGCCGATACCCGGATGTCCAGAGGAGGGTGACGTGTGAGCCCAATAGATCAATCGATCCCGAACCTCGAGCGGAACGTACTTCCGACCCTCCGGGCACTGTGGTGGACTAGGGTCGGTGCGTACTGCCCGCTCGAGCTCAGCATCGACCTCCCACACTACCGGTGCCACCAGACACGACTCCGGCAGTATGGGAGTGGGCTCCACGGACCTCTCCTCCGTGTCATACCGCCGAGACAGCGCATCTGCCTTACCGTTCTGGGACCCAGGGATGTACGTGATCTTAAACGTAAACCGGGTCAAAAACATATTCCATCTAGCCTGCCGAGGGTTTAGCCTCCTCGCTGCCCGGATGTACTCCAGGTTACGGTGGTCCGTCAAAATGAGGAAAGGGTGTTGAGCCCCCTCAAGCCAGTGCCTCCACACCTTTAGGGCCTGTACCACGGCTAACAGCTCCCTGTCCCCTACGTCATAGTTTCGCTCCGCCGGACTGAGCTTCTTGGAATAAAAAGCACAGGGGCGGAGTTTAGGTGGCGCGCCTGATCTTTGTGAAAGCACGGCTCCTATACCGGCCTCAGACGCGTCCACCTCTACCTGAAATGGTAAAGAGGGATCCGGATGCGCCAGCACTGGAGCCGAGGTAAACAGGTCCTTCAGCCTCCCAAATGCCCTGTCCGCCTCGGCAGACCACTGCAGACGCACCGGGCCCCCCTTCAAGAGAGACGTGACGGGAGCTGCCACCTGTCCAAAACCCCGGATAAACCTCTGGTAGTAATTCGCAAACCCCAAAAACTGCTGCACCTCCTTCACAGTGGTTGGTGTTTGCCAATTACGCACGGCTGACACCCGGTCTACCTCCATCTTCACCCCTGACGCAGACAACTGATACCCCAAAAAGGGAGACCGACTCCTGGAAAAACAGACACTTCTCTGCCTTAACATACAGGTCGTGCTCCACCAGCCTCCGCAACACTCTGCGCACCAGGGCCACATGCTCGACACGGGTAGGCGAGTACACGAGAATGTCATCTATGTACACCACGACCCCCTGCCCCTGCATGTCCCTGAAGATCTCATCCACGAATGATTGGAAAACTGACGGAGCGTTCATCAACCCGTATGGCATGACAAGATACTCGTAATGGCCCGAGGTGGTACTAAAGGCTGTCTTCCATTCATCGCCCTCCCTGATGCGCACCAAGTTGTACGCGCTCCTGAGATCTAATTTAGTGAAGAAACGCGCCCCATGCAAGGACTCAGTCATGGTCGCAATCAGCGGGAGTGGATAACTGTACTTCACCGTGATCTGATTGAGACCACGGTAATCGATGCATGGGCGCAAACCACCATCCTTCTTCTTCACAAAAAAGAAACTCGAGGATGCAGTGGAAGTGGAAGGCCGTATGTATCCTTGTCTCAGAGATTCGTCTATGTAAGTCTCCATAGCTTTCTTCTCCTCCTGAGACAGAGGATACACATGGCTCCGTGGGAGCGCAGCTCCTGCCTGGAGGTCTATCGCACAATCTCCCTGCCTATGGGGCGGCAACTGCGTTGCCCTCGACTTACTAAACGCAATAGCCAAATCCCCATACTCAGGGGGAACGTGCAATGCGGGCACCTGGTTTGGACTCTCCACCGAGGTAGCCCCTACGGAAACGCCTAAACATCTACCCACACACTGGGCAGACCACTCCATCAGAGCCCTCTCCTGCCACGAAATAGATGGGTTATGGGTACTCAACCAGGGCATGCCCAGCACCACCGGATACGCAGGAGAGTCAATCAGAAATAGCTGAATCATCTCCTGATGACCCCCCTGCGCACACATCCTAAGTGGCGCAGTGACCTCCTGATCAAGCCCGCACCCAACGGATGGCTATCTAGGGCATGAACGGGGAAAGGGACATCAACAGGAAGAAGGGGAATCCCTAAAGCTAAACAAAATTTTTATCAATAAAATTCCCAGCCGCGCCTGAATCTACCAGCGCCTTATGCTGGGAATGAGGTGCTACCTGTGGAAAACTCACAGGCAAACAGAAATGTGCAATAGAGAGCTCTGGGTGAGTGGGGCGCCTACTCACCTGGAAGGAATCCCCAGTGCGGGACCTGTCGTCCTCTCCCCCTAGGAGGCCATCCCCAGCACCCTAGCCGCGGTGTGTCCTCCCCGACCACAGTTGGTGCAGGGGATGGACCCCCTAGTAAGCCGACCCCTCCTCTCTCTAGCGCCAGCACCCCGAGCTCCATGGGACACGGCTCGGAGGCGCTGGAGGGTGAAATGGACGGACCCCCTCGGAACGTCCGCGGGTAGCTAGTAGGTTATCCAGCCTGATGGACATGTCGACCAACTGGTCGAACGAGAGGCTGGTGTCCCTACAAGCCAGCTCCCGACGGACGTCCTCTCGTAGACTACACCTGTAGTGATCGACGAGAGCCCGATCATTCCACCCTGCATCTGCCGCTAGAGTACGGAATTCGAGGGCGAACTCTTGCGCACTCCTCCTCCCCTGCCGGAGGAAGACCAGACGCTCCCCGCGCTTTCCCCTCCGGGGGATGGTCAAACACCGCCCCTGAAGCGGCGGGAGAACTCGTCGTACGTGATGGTGTCCGCGTCGATCCTCCTCCACTCCGCGTTGGCCCATTCCAATGCCTTCCCGGAAAGGCAGGAGATCAGGGCGGACACGCTCTCATGTCCCAAGGGCGCCGGGTGCACGGTGGCCAGGTACAGCTCCACCTGGAGAAGGAATCCCTGACACCCGGCCGCGGTTCCATCGTAGGACCTCGGGAGCGAGAGTCGGACTCCTCGGGGTTCCGGTGCTGGAATGGGCGGACTGGCCGATGGTGCTGGCAGGGAGGGTGGCGGTGGAGGCGTTCCCCAGCCTCGAATGGTGGTGATCACCTCCTGCAGTGCGGTCCCCATCTGCAGGATCTGGTCCCGTTGTTCCCAAACCTGGTCCTCCAGCGTCGTCTGGGCTGCTGCGGCTCCTGCTGATTCCATTTTAAAGGTGTGTTATTCTGTCACGCGTGCTGTAGGTGGGTGTAGTGGTGGAATCAAACGCAGGACACCGAAGTATAGTCCAACAGACTTTAGTAACTCTCCAACAAGGAAATTACGAGAACACTTGCCCGTAGGCGAAATAACGCACGAAGGCGCACAAAACAAATGCGCACTACACAGGTGCGTAAACACTCCACACAGTGGAGGGAAGCTCAACCGAGCGAAATAGCGAACATCAGCCCTACACACGACAGACAAAAATCAATAACACACACCACCTGACAAACACAACGAGAACTAAATAGGACACTAATGACACTAAATGAAAACAGGTGTGACAACAATCAGACAAAAGCAAACGAACATGAAACATACAACGGTGGCAGCTAGTATTCCGGAGACAACGAACGCCGAAGCCTGCCCGAACAAGGGAGAGAGGCAGCCTCGGCCGAAACCGTGACACTGTAAAACAGCTGCAGCTCATTCAGAATGCAGCTGCTAGAATGTTAACCAGGACCAAGAGAACGGAGCACATCACTCCGGTTCTTAAATCTTTACATTGGCTTCCAGTCAGTTACATAATTGATTTCAAAGTGGTGCTTTTAGTATATACATCTTTGAATGGTTTAGGACCTGAGTACATGTCTGATATGTTTGAAGAATATAAACCGAGCAGGGCTCTCAGATCCATGAACACAGGTCAGCTAGTAGAGTCCAGAGCCCAAACTAAACATGGAGAAGCTGCGTTTAGCACTTATGCTGCACACAACTGGAATAAACTACCAGAAGATCTTAGATGTGCCCCAAACTTTTTCTTTTTTTTCTGATGCAGCACTCCATCATTCTCCTTCTTGGTAAAATAGCCCTTACACAGCCTGGAGGTGTGTTGGGTCATTGTCCTGTTAAAAAACAAATGATAGTCCCACTAAGCCCAAACCAGATGGGATGGCATATCGCTGCAGAATGCTGTGCCTTGAATTTTAAATAAATCACAGACAGTGTCACCAGCAGAGCACCCCCACACCATAACACCTCCTTCTCCATGCTTTACGGTGGGAAATACACATGCGGAGATCATCAGTTCACCCACACCGCGTCTCACAAAGACACGGCGGTTGGAACCAAAAACCTCCAATTTGGACTCCAGACCAAAGCACTCCAGACCACATTTCCACCGGTCTAATGTCATTTGCTTGTGTTTCTTGGCCCAATCAAGTCTCTTCTTATTATTGGTGTCCTTTAGTAGTGGTTTCTTTGCAGCAATTCGACCATGAAGTCCTGATTCACAGTCTCCTCTGAACAGTTGATGTTGAGATGTGTCTGTTACTTGAACTCTGTGAAGCATTTATTTGGGCTACAATTTCTGAGGCTGGTAACTCTAATGAACTTATCCTCTGCAGCAGAAGTAACTCTGGGTCTTCCATTCCTGTGGCGGTCCTCATGAGAGCCAGTTTCATCATAGCGCTTGATGGTTTTTGCGACTGCTCTTGAAGAAACTTTCAAAGTTCTTGAAATGTTCCGTATTGACTGACTTGTCTTAAAGTAATGATGGACTGTCATTTCTCTTTGCTTATTTGAGCTGTTCTTGCCATAATATGGACTTGGTGTTTTACCAAATAGGGCTATCTTCTGTATACCACCCCTACCTTGTCACAACACAACTGATTGTCTCAAACACATTAAGAAGGAAAGAAATTCCACAAATGAACTTTGAAGAAGGCACACCTGTTAATTTAAATGCATTCCAGGTGACTACCTCATGAAGCTGGTTGAGAGAACAACAACTTTATAATAAGATTTGCAAAAATAGAACAATCAACAACCACTCAAAATGGTTCATAGTTGAAAGCCCAAAGAACAGAGTTGGCTCTCTGCTTTTATTGAAAGTACAACCTCTTTGTCTTTGTGGCAGTTAAGTGGATTTGTAGGGAAAGGGGCGGAGCATAGTGTAAAAGGCAATTGGTTAGCCTGTGCAGATTAAGATAGCCCGAGGTTGTAGACCTCCCGAGTGCCGCAGTGCTCTAAGGTACTGCATCGCACTGCTAGCTGTGCCACTAGAGATCTAGGTTCGAGATCAGGCTCTGTCGCAGCCGGCCGCGACTGGGCGACCCCTGGGTGGGGCGCACAATTGGCCCAGCGTCGTCCAGGTTAGGGGAGGGTTTGGCCGGCAGGGATGTTCTTGTCCCATCGCGCACTAGCGACTCCTGTGGCAGGCCGGGCGCAGTGCACGCTGACAAGGTCGCCAGGTGTGCGGTGTTTCCTCCGACACATTGGTTAAGCGGGCAATGTGTCAAGAAGCAGTGCCGCTCGGTTGGGTTGTATTTCGGAGGACCACGGCTCTCGACCTTCGTACAGGGGTTGCAGCAATGGGACAAGACTGTAACTATCAGTTGGATACCATGAAATTGGGGAGAAAAAGAGGGGGGGGGGACATTCAAAAAATAAAAAGACAAAAAATAGATAGCACGAGGGCTCAACCGTATAATTGTGTTTTGTCACAGTTCCTGCAAGTTTCCATACAGCTGACTTCCTGCAGATAGTAAAACCACGGGATGTCTCACATGCTGCGGTCACACCCAAACGAATCTTAGCTATACGCCCAGTTTTATGACTAAGTCACACAAAGACAAGTTTGAGACAATTCTTTAAGCAGTAAAACACAGAAGAGCATGACTAATTTAGTAATTTTCCACAACACCTGGCAGTGTGGTGCCAGGACAACAACCTCTCCCTCAAAGTGAGCAAGACAAAGGAGATGATCGTGGACTACAGGAAAAGGAGGGCCGAACATGCCCCCATTCACATCGACGGGGCTGTAGTGGAGCGGGTCGA
Organism: Coregonus clupeaformis; assembly: GCF_020615455.1. Classification (NCBI taxonomy): domain Eukaryota; kingdom Metazoa; phylum Chordata; class Actinopteri; order Salmoniformes; family Salmonidae; genus Coregonus; species Coregonus clupeaformis. Next base: position 51,243 of record NW_025534019.1, on the reverse strand, counting down.
GAGTTTAAAGTTCCTTGGTGTCCACATCACCAACAAACTATCATGGTCCAAACACACCAAGAAAGTCGTGAAGAGGGCACGACAATGCCTTTCACCCTCAGAAGACTGAAAAAATTTGGCATGGGTCCCCAGATCCTCAAAAAGTTCTACAGCTGCACCATTGAGAGCATCCTGACCGGTTGCATCACCGCCAGGTATGGCAACTGCTCAGCATCTGAACGTAAGGCGCTACAGAGGGTAGTGCGTACGGCCCAGTACACCACTGGCGCCAAGCTTCCTGCCATCCAGGACTTATATACTAGGCGGTGTCAGAGGAAGGGCCAAAAAATTGTCAAAGACTCCAGTCATCCTAGTCATAGACTGTTCTCTCTGCTACTGCACGGCAAGCGGTACCGGAGCGCCAAGTGCAACTTTACCCCTACCTACATGTACAAATTACCTCGACTAACCTGTACCCCCGCACATTGACTCGGTACCGGTACCCCCTGTATATAGCCTCGTTATTGTTATTTTATTGTGTTACTTTTTATTTTATTTTTTACTTTAGTTTATTTAGTAAATATTTTCTCAACTCTATTTCTTGAACTGCATTGTTGGTTAAGGGATTGTAAGTAAGCATTTCACAGTAAGGTCTACACCTGTTGTATTCGGCGCATTTGAAAACCATAAAATATAGTCTGCTATAATTATATGCATCTTCAGAAAATAGACAAAACTCAAAAGGTTGTACATTTATTAAATGCCTGTTAACATGGTGAAAAATATAGAACATTTCATTTAGAAACCATGAAAGTAGAGCATTTGATCACGACCTGGAAGAACACATTGCGCATGCATCCCCTCATTAGGAAAATGGTACAACAAAGACATACACCATGTGTAGCATTAGAGCATTGCTTCAAAATGTCAATCAGGTTTAAGAGGGCAGCAACTGAAAATGTTTCATAGGATAGGATAAAGTGTGGGTCTTTATTCTAATGTTTCATAGGACAGGATAAAGTGTGGGTCTTTATTCTATAATATGTTCTCCGTTTTGGGGGGTGTTGCTAATCAGGCAATGGTTGTTATGGCGGTGTCTCACAGAGAGGAATGTGTCAGTTTTGATTGAAGAGAAGGAGTGTGACGTAGACCCCAGAAGTCTGCAGACTACAGGGATGGAGTCCATATACATTACTAACTATAGCAGTACACGATCAGTAAGAATGTAAGGTCCTCACTTGGGTACTGGTCACAGGAGTAGCAAGAAAGGCTGCCTTTCTTATGACTTCTGGAGTCTACGTTACACTCCTTCTGGAGTCTACGTTACACATACAGAGAGAAAAACGACATGGCTGCTGTTTAAATTAACTGGAGAGAGAGAGAGAGAGAGAGAGAGAGAGAGAGAGAGAGAGAGAGAGAGAGAGAGAGAGAGAGAGAGAGAGAGAGAGAGAGAGAGAGAGAGAGAGAGAGAGAGAGAGGAGAGAGAGAGAGAGAGAGGGGGGGGGGGGGGGGAGAGAGAGAGAGAGAGAGAGAGAGAGAGAGAGAAGAGAGAGAGAGAGAGAAGAGAGAAGAGAGAGAGAGAGACTTTATTGGGTCTGGGGGCCCACCACACAATAAATACTCATACAAAACCGTAGTTACACATCAATTAAAAACACAACTCCAATTCCTCCTCCACAGTAACAAAACACAACAGCCTCTGAATACCCCATATACTCATAAAAAAATCAATATTGTTGACAAGTTTATAATAGGCAAACTCAACCCTTAGTCTCGCTGCCAACATTCCTACCACATCCAAAGACCCCTGTCCCCGAATACTGTTCTTTCGGGTCTTCCATATCGCTAATTTTGCTGCCCCTAACACAAAATTAAGCAACACAACTACACCATTTTGGCTTAGCCTATACTTTGGCCCAAATATATACAGTTGAGAAGAGAAAACCTCTCCCAACGTTGAGAACCAATTTGTGATCAGGTCAATCATCCCGACCAACCTGGGACACTGTAAAAAAAGATGTGCCAGAGTTTCAGGCTCAGCACAGAATGGACACTCCTCCCCAACAGTAGGATCCAGGTGTACCAGATGCATGTTGGTGGCTATGGCTCCATGTATTATCCTCCATTGGAGGTCAGCTGTCCTCTTATCAATAGGCAGTTTGTATAATGATCGCCAACAGCCTTTTGGGGAGGCACCTGGACCAAGCACACCCGCCCACCTCGTCGATTTTACCCCTTCCAGGGAAGAGGCGTGGGACACCTTTACACATATTCTGTACATGGCCTTCTTTCCCACCTCCTTGAACTCCCCCAGCTCCGGGGTATCAAAGGAAAGCAGCATCCCCACGTCCTCCTCGAATGCTCCCGCCGCAGCACTAACAATCAGTGCAGGGAACACATAATCCATACCCTCCTTCCACCGATCAGAATTGGAAGTGTCAGTCACATACTGCAGATGAAGTACTGGCAAGGAGTCACAGACCTCAGCGACGACCTTCCTCAGTAGGCGAGACGATCTGATCCCCTCTCTTTCTCCCAGCTCCTCCAACGACCTATTCCTGTTCCGCATCAGATGACCCAGCTTAGTACACCCCACGCCTAACAGGCATGAACGTAGGCTAGCTGAACCCAGAACACGGGACTGGATGGCAGTGTTATGGAAAAGAGGCTCTTCAAAAAGCCACATCCCTGGTGGCGTGCAGGCCTTACGGGACTTGACCAGAACTCTCCAAGCCTGCATAACAGACTCATAAAATGGAGTCAGGCCAGGCAGCTCACCCCCCTCCAGCTTTAAGAGGAAAAGGTGCTTGTCTAAGCCCAAACAGCCCGCTCTCCTCATCAATTTTTTTTATTTTTATTTCACCTTTATTTAACCAGGTAAGCCAGTTGAGAACAGGTTCTCATTTACAACTGCGACCTGGCCAAGATAAAGCAAAGTAGTGCAATAAAAATAACACAGAGTTACATATGGGGTAAAAAACATAAAGTCAAAAATACAACAGAAAATATATATACAGTGTGTGCAAATGTAGCAAGTTATGGAGGTAAGGCAATAAATAGGCTATAGTGCAGAATAATTACAATAGTATTAACACTGGAATGCTAGATGTGCAAGAGATTATGTGCAAATAGAGATACTGGGGTGCAAATGAGCAAAATAAATAACAATATGGGGATGAGGTAGTTGGGTGGGCTAATTTCAGATGGGCTGTGTACAGGTGCAGTGATCGGTAAGGTGCTCTGACAACTGATGCTTAAAGTTATTGAGGGAGATAAGAGTCTCCAGCTTCAGAGATTTTTGCAATTCGTTCCAGTCATTGGCAGCAGAGAACTGGAAGGAATGGCGGCCAAAGGAGGTGTTGGCTTTGGGAATGACCAGTGAGATATACCTGCTGGAGCGCAGACTACGGGTGGGTGCTGCTATGGTGACCAATGAGCTAAGATAAGGCGGGGATTTGCCTAGCAGTGATTTATAGATGGCCTGGAGCCAGTGGGTTTGACGACGAACATGTAGTGAGGACCAGCCAACAAGAGCGTACAGGTCACAGTGGTGGGTAGTGTATGGGGCTTTGGAGACAAAACGGATGGCACTGTGATAGACTACATCCAATTTGCTGAGTAGAGTGTTGGAGGCTATTTTGTAAATGACATCGCGAAGTCAAGGATCGGTAGGATAGTCAGTTTTACGAGGGCATGTTTGGCAGCATGAGTGAAGGAGGCTTTGTTGCGAAATAGGAAGCAGATTCTAGATTTAACTTTGGATTGGAGATTCTTTATGTGAGTCTGGAAGTTGAGTTTACAGTCTAACCAGACACCTAGGTATTTGTAGTTGTCCACATACTCTAGGGTCAGACCCGTCGAGAGTGGTGATTCTAGTCGGGTGGGCGGGTGCCAGCAGCGTTCGATTGAAAAGCATGCATTTAGTTTTACTAGTGTTTAAGAGCAGTTGGAGGCTACTGAAGGATTGTTGTATGGCATTGAAGCTCGTTTGGAGGTTTGTTAACACAGTGTCCAATGAAGGGCCAGATGTATACAAAATGGTGTCGTCTGCGTAGAGGTGGATCTGAGAGTCACCAGCAGCAAGAGCGACATCATTGATATACACGGAGAAAAGTGTCGGCCCAAGAATTGAACCCTGTGGCACCCCCATAGACTGCCATAGGTCCAGACAACAGGCCCTCCGATTTGACACACTGAACTCTATCTGAGAAGTAGTTGGTGAACCAGGCGAGGCAGTCATTTGAGAAACCAAGGCTATTTAGTCTGCCAATAAGAATGCGGTGGTTGACAGAGTCGAAAGCCTTGGCCAGGTCGATGAAGACGGCTGCACAGTACTGTCTATTATCAATCGCGGTTATAATATCGTTTAGGACCTTGAGCGTGGCTGAAGTGCACCCGTGACCAGCTCGGAAACCGGATTGCATAGCGGAGAAGGTACGGTGGTATTCGAAATGGTCGGTGATCTGTTTGTTAACTTGGCTTTCAAATACTTTCGAAAGGCAGGGCAGGATGGATATAGGTCTGTAGCAGTTTGGATCTAGAGTGTCACCCCCTTTGAAGAGGGGGGATGACCGCGGCAGCTTTCCAATCTCTGGGGATCTCAGACGTTATGAAAGAGAGGTTGAACAGACTAGTAATAGGGGTTGCGACAATTTCGCGCGGCTAGTTTTAGAAAGAAAGGGTCCAGATTGTCTAGCCCAGCTGATTTGTAGGGGTCCAGATTTTGCAGCGCTTTCAAAACATCAGCTGTCTGAATTTGTGTGAAGGAGAAGCGGGGGGGCATGGGCAAGTTGCAGCAGAGGGTGCAGAGCTGGTGGCCGGGTTAGTGGTAGCCAGATGGAAAGCATGGCCAGCTGTAGCAAAATGCTTGTTGAAATTCTCGATTATTGTAGATTTATCGGGTGGTGATAGTGTTTCCTAGCCTCAGTGCAGTGGGCAGCTGGGAGGAAGTGCTCTTATTCTCCATGGACTTTACAGTGTCCCAAAACGTTTTGGAGTTAGTGCTACAGGATGCAAATTTCTGTTTGAAAAGTTAGCCTTTGCTTTCCTGACTGCTTGTGTATATTGGTTCCTAACTTCCCTGAAAAGTTGCATATCGCGGGGGCTATTTGATGCTAATGCTGTACGCCACAGGATGTTTTTGTGCTGGTCAAGGGCAGTCAAGTCTGAGGAGAACCAGGGGCTATATCGGTTCTTAGTTCTGTATTTTTTGAATGGGGCATGTTTATTTAAGATTGAGAGGAAATTACTTTTAAGGAACAACCAGGCATCCTCTACTGACGGAATGAGATCTATATCCATCCAGGATACCTGGGCCAGGTCAATTAGGAAGGCCTGCTCGCTAAAGTGTTTTAGGGAGCGTTTGAGAGTGATGAGGGGTGGTCGTTTGACCGCGGACCCGTTACGGACGCAGGCAATAAGGCAGTGATCGCTGAGATCTTGGTTGAAGACAGCTGAGGTGTATGTAGACGGTATGTTAGTCAGGATGATATCTATGAGGGTACCCATGTTTACGGATTTAGGGTTGTACCTGGTAGGTTCGTTGATAATTTGCGTGAGGTTGAGGGCATCTAGCTTGGATTGTAGGATGGCTGGGGTATTAAGCATATCCCAATTTAGGTCACCAAGCAGTACAAACTCTGAGGATAAATGGGGGCAATCAATTCACATATGGTGTCCAGGGCACAGCTGGGGGCTGAGGGGGTCTGTAGCAAGCGGCAACAGTGAGAGACTTATTTCTGGAAAGGTGGATTTTTAGAAGTAGAAGCTCAAACTGTTTGGGCACAGACCTGGATAGTACGATAGAGCTCTGCAGGCTATCTCTACAGTAGATTGCAACTCCACCCCCTTTGGCAGTTCTATCTAGACGGAAAATGTTATAGTTGGGGATGGAAATTTCAGAATTTTTGGTGGCCTTCCTGAGCCAGGATTCAGACACTGCTAGAACATCAGGGTTGGCAGAGTGTGCTAACGCAGTGAATAACTCAAACTTAGGAAGTAGACTTCTGATATTTATGTGCAAGAAACCAAGACTTTTGCGATTACAGAAGTCATCAAATGATAGCGCCTGGGGAGTAGGAGTGATACTGAGGGCTGCAGGGCCTGGGTTAGCCTCTACATCACCAGAGGAACAGAGGAGGACTAGAATAAGGATACGGCTAAAGGCTTTAAGAACTGGTCTTCTAGTGCGTTGGGTACATAGAATAAAGGGGGCAGATTTCCGGGTGTTATAGAAAAGATTCAGGGCATTATGTACAGACAAGGATATGGAAGGATATGAGTAAAGTGGAGGTAAACCTAAGCGTTGGGTAACAATGAAAGAGATAGCATCGCTGGAGGCATCAATTGAGTCGGTCTCCGCGTGTATAGGGGAGGGGCAAAGGAGCAATCTAAGGCAGGTTTAGCTAGGCTGGGGGTCTACAGTGATATAGTACAATTAGAAATAACCGAAACAACAATAAACTAACCATGTTTGGGTTGAGGCTAAACATAAACAGGATGTAGTACCGTAAAAAGGAACAGTCCAGCAGACATCAGCTGTATAGCTGAGTTATCATAAGGTCCGGTGGTAAAGGACTAGTGAGTAAGAGGCCACGGCTAGCGTGTGCTAGCGGGCCGGGGCTAGCAGATGGATGGAATCTTCGTGGTTAACGTCGTAACCACATCAGACGATTTCGTCGGCAGACCAGTCGTGTAGGATCGGCGGGGCTCCGTGTCAACACTAGGTGGTCCCGTCCGGTTGACAGAGAGGTAGATAGCCGGAGATGGGCCTAGCTCAGGATGATTAGCCAGACCACAGCGTCCGTTTTGTTGTAGCTAGCTGGTAGCGATGAATCCGGAGTTAAAGGTCCAGTGATTCAGTGATTCCGGCGGAAAAACTGATATGTTCTGGGTCGATAACGCGCTGTGCAGACTGGCCGAATATCCGGTGAGTAATGTCCAGTGATTAAAATTAATCCCGCAGAAAGAAAATCCAATGTTCTGGGTGAAATACCGCTAGCTGTGGCTAATAGCAAGTAGCTAGTTAGCTGGCTAGCTAGTTTCAACTGGAGATTCTAGATTCTAGATAAAGGTAAGTCAATAATAGAATCCGTTCCACATTGAGTGAGGCGGGTTGCAGGAAAGTATATTTTGTAGAAGGATGAAAAGTCTGATAGGGAAATATGTACGAAAAATACAGAAAAATAGGGTATTTACAGGCTATTTACAGACATACGATAAAAACACAACTGCACTACTACGCCATCTTGGAGACAAGTGTGTAGGCTGTGTCAACCCAGCTAGAACCATCACTGTACAACAGTCTCTGTGCTGCTTGAAGCCGGAAAGCCATGATCCTGGAAGAAATGTCCACCAGGCCTTGCCCACCCTCGTGCAGTGGCAAGTACAGGGCTGAAGCTTTAATCCAATGTTGTCCAGACCAGAAGACGTTGACAAGGGTCCTCTGAAGCTCTTGTATCAGACCCTTTGGTGGCTGTAAAATCATTAGTCTGTGCCACAGGGTAGAGGCAGCAAGATTATTAGCTACCAGTACCCTTCCCCTATAAGACAGCTGGGGCAGCACCCATTTCCATCTTGACAGTCTGGCACACACTTTCTCCACTACACCCTCCCAGTTCTTTTCTGAAAGACATCGGAGCCTAGAAAAACCCCCCAAAGTCTTCATCCCATCTCTGCCCCACTGAAGCCCCCCTGGTAACCGTGGAGCGGACCCCATCTGAAGCTGGCCTGCCCACAGCGCTTCACTCTTTCCCCAATTGACTCTAGCTGAGGAGGCCCCCTCATACACCTTTAAAGCGTCTGAGAGAACCTTAACATCCTCACCCCCTGTAATAAAAACTGTCACGTCATCTGCATACGCAGACAGTGCTATCGTGGGACCCTTCATTACACCTGGCACAGAGAAACCAGTAAGCTTAGCTCTTAAAAAACAAAGCATTGGTTCAATCGCCAGACTATATCACTGCCCTGAAATTGGGCATCCCTGCCTGATGCCCCTTTGGACAGGGATGGGACAACTCAAACCACCCCCCACCTTCACCATACACGAGGCCCCAGCATACAGTAAATTCATCCAAGACAAAAAAACATCCCCAAACCCAAAGGCTTTCATTGTTTTAAACAAGTACTGGTGGTCCACACGATCAAAAGCCTTCTCCTGATCCAAAGAAAGTAAACCCACATTTACATCAGACAGTTTACAAATGTCTAAAACATCTCTTATTAGAAACAAGTTGTCAACAATAGAGCGATCAGGTACACAGTAGGACTGGTCCTTGTGGACCAACAATCCCAGATACTCTTTCAACCTGTTTGAGAGACACTTAGAAACAATTTTATATTCTGCACACAGCAAAGCAACAGGTCTCCAATTTTTTATGAGAGCCAAATCCCCCTTTTTTGGCAACAGTGAAAGTACCGCACGTTGACAAGATACAGGAAGAGAGCCCTCATGAAAAGATTCACACACCACTTCATAAAAATCCTCCCCAATAGACCCCCAAAAGTGCTTATAAAACTCAGATGGTAAACCATCAATGCCAGGGGCTCGGCCTGTTGAGAGCTGCATAACTGCTGTGGACAGCTCTTGCAGTGTAATGTCAGAGTCCAATGCGACTCTGACTACCCGTACTAGCATAAGCCATATACAGTCTATTGTCATACTTGACTTTAAACGATAACTCCAAAGTCTGCTCCGGTGAGTCCAAAAACATAAACACCTGTCGCCGAAACGACATAACCTGTTTCAACGCCGGGTGTTTGCAACCCAATGGGACAACCTTAATTGAACTTGCAAACTTCCCAAAGCGCAATAACTCGCGCTCCAATAGCTCATTTGGAATAAACGGCGGTACATTTGAAATCGTTACCCTTGTTGACGGAGAAAAAAGCGGCGTAACTTGAATAAACATTCCTTTAAGAAGTATTCTCATATCCTACCTTCTCTCCTACGGCGACCAGAACCTCCTCCACCGTGACAGTAGCTTCAGTAACACACCTAAAGCCGTGCCGAAGTGACAGGGACGGCGTCCCCATTCGGGCCGCCATCCCCACCAAAATCAGGGTAATTTCGACACGAAAAAACAATATACTTAATTCTACCACAACAAGAAAATAGAAATAATAACCTTAATCATGCATAGAAGAAAAAAGGATATCACAGAGAAAAGGAAAACCCAGGATATCTAACTCTACACAACACTCGCACTTAGCACTCACTCAAACAATTCCCAGCAGCACCAAACACTCCCAGCATGCAGAGAGAGAGAGAGAGAGAGAGAGAGAGAGAGAGAGAGAGAGAGAGAGAGAGAGAGAGAGAGAGAGAGAGAGAGAGAGAGAGAGAGAGAGAGAGAGAGAGAGAGAGAGAGAGAGAGAGAGAGAGAGAGAGAGAGAGAGAGAGAGAGAGAGAGAGAGAGAGAGAGAGAGAGAGAGAGAGAGAGAGAGAGAGAGAGAGAGAGAGACTACTTTTGCAATTACTCAGGAGGAAGATATGGCTGAGAAACATCAGGTGTAGGGACATCAGTCTGCAGAAGTCCTTCGAGGACCTGAAGAAAGGTCCTCGAAGTGCGAGGAGCACTTTGAAAAGTGTTTTATTCTGATTAAGGTACAGCTACTATCTTTGTCAATTAAAATACATTTCAGCCATATGATACTATTCTGGTAAAAATGTCTCTTTCAACAGGGTTCATGGAAGACACTGTCCTCCGAGGCAGTACCTACCAGAATAAATTGCATGAATTCCTGGCTAAATCGTCAACTCCAGCCCAAGAGACTGCTGACATTGTGGCTGAGGCAATAACGAGACTAAAAAGCATAGGACTGACTGTAAGTAACAATGTCTATATACAATAGTCCACTTTCATCACTACTATATATTTGGAATTTACAGTAATGACTTTAAATGCGACAGGTCATCAATGTTGTGTGTGACCAGTCACCCTGTAATATGAAGTCCATGAAACTCCTTGTCTAAATGGTGAGGACCACACTGACGGGGCACACTGCATTACAAAATCCCCATCATCTTTGATGTTCCGCACTTGGTAAAGTGCAGAACAACTTCAAGCGTCATGGGATGAAGGTAGATTTAAAGATATTATAATTACAATTAAATGGAAAATATACATGTTTAACAATAAACATTTACTAATGTCATTCCTTTTAACTCACCAGATCGGAGATGATGAAATCCTTTGGGACCATCTGGTGTTGTTTTACAAGATGGACAAAAGGCACCCAATCAGGATGGCACCAAAGCTGACGGACAAACACATTAATCTGCAACCCTTGACAAACATGCGAGTGAAGCTGGCAACACAGGTGTTTAGCCACACTGTCTCTGCAGGTAAAGAAACACATTAACATAAATATCTGCAAATATCGACAATAATTTACAAATTCATACACTTTATACATTCAAGACACTACACTAACCTGTTATTGCGTGAAAATACTGTACTACCACATAACTATACAAATATTAATAAATGTTGGCATGAAAAGATGGAACATCATAAAACATAATGTAGTAAAAATGATGTAGTGGTCCTAACGAATGCTTTACTTTACTTACTTACAAAATGCCTAAGGAAGTGGAATGTACAGCCCATTTCCTGGAAAAAATGAACAAGTTGTTTGACGTTCTGAACTCAAGGTATGTTCAATCAAATGTAAATGCAATCAGTACAGGGTGTATTATGCAGCTGAAAACCTTGCACATAGAAATCACTATCAAACCAACACAAGCTTTTTCCTTGTAGATCTTGCAGGGATAAAAATCTATGGAGGAGGAATCTCAGACAAGAGAACAGCTTCAAGCTGGATTTCCTTCAGGAAGCAATACGATGGATTGACACATGGAAATGTAAGTAAGTTGATTTAATACGAAGACATTAAATATGCCATGCTTCTTCCACCTCAAACTAGACTAGGACCCACTCACTGACATGCTTTGCAGAAACCAACATTATATTACTCCTGTAATGCAGGAGTATAATACAGTGGGGGAAAAAAGTATTTAGTCAGGACATTGTAGGATTTGTAATGAATTTATTTGCAAATTATGGTGGAAAATAAGTATTTGGTCACCTACAAACAAGCAAGATTTCTGGCTCTCACAGACCTGTAACTTCTTATTTAAGAGGCTCCTCTGTCCACAACCTCAAACAGTCACACTCCAAACTCCACTATGCCCAAGACCAAAGAGCTGTCAAAGGACACCAGAAACAAAATTGTAGACCTGCACCAGGCTGGGAAGACTGAATCTGCAATAGGTAAGAAGCTTGGTTTGAAGAAATCAACTGTCGGAGCAATTATTAGGAAATGGAAGACATACAAGACCACTGATAATCTCCCTCGATCTCCCAGCGCGGCTTCAAACTACCCCTACGGAGTGTCCTAAAAAGAATGAAGAAGCAGAGGAAAATGCTTTAAAATGTCTGTGCACAGCCAAACTTAATCAGGACAGCTTAGAGGTAAGTTGTGAGTTGTAATGTAATATCATGTTTGTTTATGTAGGGTAATCATGAGTCTTACATTGAATTAGAGGTCCCAAACCCAACCGCAGTCCAATACATTTAGGCCTAGGTTAACGCATACAAAGCAGAAAGACCACCGTTTCCAGATAATCTATGGGACAGCAAAAAAAAAATCATCCCAAAGTAGTCTGTCTGACCGCTCGCTCCCACCCGCAGCATGAAAGATGCTGACCGCGCCGCAATGATCTCTGTCGGGACCCGCAGCCCTCTACATTGAATCACTCACCCATTGTGCTAGTTGTTGTTGGTGCTCAGTCGCCAATGTTCTCTGCCATGTTTTCTTGGGCCTTCCTCTTCTGCCTTCCTCTCCTGCATTCACCTTCAGATGACAACATAAAAGTAGATAAGGAGATGAAAAACAGAGGGTATTCCAAAAGTTTATCCTAATGTTTGTTGTATATTATTTCTAGAATTTTTTTTTATAGAATCTGTTCTCAGTTATTAGGGGGAAAGGTGGGCACAGATTAACTCCCTCTGCCAAAGAGTTTTCTGCTGCACTTAAAAGTGATTCAATTGCGAACATCCTCACCTGTGCAAGTAACACAAACTGCCAGACTAATCCAGATGATGACCTACTACTCCACGGCAAAGACACCACTTCTCCTACCCCTCTTGCTTTCGGCCCTAGTCCCGATGATGCAGGCCAACTCAGAGAATCCTCTACCAGTCATCGCCAGTTGGATCTTCCCACTGCTTCAGACATTGACCCTACAGCAATTACAACGGTAAACAACTTCAATATGACACAAACAACTTTAAAAATAGGTGTTTTATTGCTCACAAATATTATTTCCCCAATACACAGATCAACACTGCCGAAGGGAATACAGATGGTGATTGTTTGAAGAATGAGATCCTGAGCTATATAAGCGGATGGCTTGTACATGAGGTGCAGAAAGAACCAATCCTCCATGACTACAAGGCACGCGAGAGGCTGCTGGTCCACATTGGTTCTGAGCATAACTATGCTAAAGGGTCTTCTGATGCAACAACCTTTATCATAAGGAAGCGCTACACTGAGGATGCTATGCTCGTGAAGCCGTCTCAACTGCTGAGGGTGATGGTAACAAAGATGGAGGACATAATTGACAAAAACCTTAGCAGTCTCTGGGCAAAAACTGGCATTGTGTCAGGACTAAGAGTCCTCTTACTTAGATCTAGTGCCTTTGATTGCATCCTGGAAGGCCATGTCGAGCATGCCTACCCTCTCATTGAAAAAATTATAAAGAAATACACCATGTGTAGAATGGGAGCTCAGCTTAAAAATATATATATATCGTCAAGTTAACTAACCACAAACCACAGCACAGCGAGAACACGCGTACCTCTATTATGCATGGGAATAATTTAACAGATTTCTTAAATAAAAAATAACTTGGAGCTGATTTCCTGGTGTTTTTCCAGTCTTCTATGTCCAACAATAAAAAACAATTTAAAAAATGTTTTGGCTCAGAAAACTTGGGGGGCCAAATAAAACCACCCATGGGCCAAATTCTGCCCGCGAGTTAGGGAAACCCTGCTTTGTCCTCACTGTCACTCAGAAACGTATTCCAATGTCTGTCTGGTAATGGTTCTGTTCAAAACAAAACGATTGTAAAATAATTTCGGTTCCAACACCTGGTTCTAGCTATTTTGAGGTGTAACAATGCAGTACTGTAGAGTGTACATTAATTCATGCAAACGCTATTCATCTGTGCTCATCCGTGTTCTAGCTGTTTCTAGCTCTTTGAGTAAACAAATACTTCCTGTGCTCTCTCAGATGAATGATTAGCTAGCTAACCTAGCTATTTTTCTGGCACGTGCAGAATCTGATTTATTGCTCTACAGTAGCTAGCTAAAGTTAGCAAGCTAATCATCATTTTGCGGATAAATATATAATATGCTGTATATATCGAGCTAGCTACTATTTCTCTCTTCTTGCCCATGCGAAATTATAGAATATATTAAGAGAAGAGTAATGGGTTAGCTATAGGTAATAAACTCACTCAATTATATTTTACCAATAGTCTCCAGTATTGATTCGCAAACTAATGATGACAACTGTTAACTAGCTGACTAACGTTAGGTAGTTTTTTGCATGTGCGGAGCCCAGCTAATTTAACGTTATTGATTTAGCTAGCTGTTAGCTACTGTTAGTTCCCCAGCATGTTTTTTTTATTTTAGCTATTAGCCATCGTTAGCGGTTTTTCACCATTGTCCGTGGCCTGCACTACCTACCAGCCAGCTCTAGCCTGGACTATTATAAGCCAGTCTGCACTGTCTGCACAGCGCGTTATCGACCCAGAACATATCGGTTTTTCTGCCGGAATCATTGAATCACTGGACCTTTAATACCGGATCATCGCAACTAGCTAGCTGCAACCAAATGGATGTAGTTGTTGGCTAATCAGCCCTGAGCTAGCCTCGAGCCAGGCCCATCTCCCGGCTATCTACCTCTCTGTCAACCGGACGGTACCTCCTAGTGTTGACATGGAGCCCCGCCAATCCAACACGACTGGTCTGCCGACGAAATCGTCTGATGTGGTTTCAACAGGCTTCCCATTACGACGTCGACCACGAAGATCCATCTGCTAGCCCCGGCCCGCTAGCACACGCAAGCCGTGGCCTCTTGCTCGCCAGTGCTGTAGAAGCCCCTGAACCACCTCCGAACTCTCCTATTGCTGTTCACCGGACCTTATGAAAACTCAGCTATACAGCTGATGCCTGCTGGACTGTTCCTTTATACGGTACCGCATCCTGTTTATGTTTAGCCTCAGCCCAAATTTTGTCGCCATTACCAGCTGTTGTCTTAGCTCTCTCGAATAACACCTGTGATTGCTTTAAGCCTCTCTCCCATGTAAATATGTTGTTTCGGTTATTTCTTATTGTATTATTTCACTGATGATCCCCCAGCCCAGCTCAACCTGCCTTAGATAGCTCCTTTGTCCCACCCCCCATACACGCGGAGACCGACTCAATCGGTCCCTCCAGTGATGCTATCTCTTTCATCGTTACCCAACGCTTAGGTTTACCTCCACTGTACTCATATCCTTCCATATCCTTGTCTGTACATAATGCCCTGAATCTATTCTACAACGCCCGGAAATCTGCCCCTTTTTTTCTCTGTATCCAACGCACTAGAAGACCAGTACTTAAAGCCTTTAGCTGTATCCTTATTCTACTCCTCCTCTGTTCCTCTGGTGATGTAGAGATTAACCCAGGCCCTGTAGCCCCCAGCATCACTCCTACTCCTCAGGCGTTATCATTTGTTGACTTCTGTAACCGTAAAAGCCTTGGTTTCTTGCACGTTAACATCCGAAGCCTCCTCCCTAAGTTTGAGTTATTCACTGCGTTAGCACACTCCGCCAACCCTGATGTTCTAGCAGTGTCTGAATCCTGGCTTAGGAAGGCCACCAAAAATTTAGAAATGTCCATCCCCAACTACAACATTTTCCGTCTCGATAGAACTGCCAAATGGAGTGGGGTTGCAATCTACTGTAGAGATAGCCTGCAGAGCTCTATCGTACTATCCAGGTCTGTGCCCAAACAGTTTGAGCTTCTACTTCTAAAAATCCACCTTTCCAGAAATAAGTCTCTCACTGTTGCCGCTTGCTACAGACCCCCCTCAGCCCTGAGCTGTGCCCTGGACACCATATGTGAACTGATTGCCCCCCATCTATCCTCAGAGTTCGTATTGCTTGGTGACCTAAACTGGGATATGCTTAACACCCCGGCCAATCTACAATCTAAACTAGATGCACTCAATCTCACACAAATTATCAACGAACCTACCAGGTACAACCCTAAATCTGTAAATATGGGCACCCTCATAGATATCATCCTGACAAATTGACCCTCTAAATACACCTCCGCTGTCTTCAACCAGGATCTCAGCAATCACTGCCTTATTGCCTGCGTCCGTAATGGGTCCACGGTCAAACGACCACCCCTCATCACTGTCAAACGCTCCCTAAAACACTTTAGCGAGCAGGCTTTTCTAATTGACCTGGCCTTGGTATCCTGGATGGATATTGACCTCATTCCGTCAGTAGAGGATGCCTGGTTGTTCTTTAAAAGTGCTTTGCTCTCAATCTTAAATAAGCATGGCCCATTCAAAAAATTCAGAACTAAGAACAGATATAGCCCCTGGTTCTCCTCAGACTTGACTGCCCTTGACCAGCACAAAAACATCCTGTGGCGTACTGCATTAGCATCGAACAGCCCCCGCGATATGCAACTTTTCAGGGAAGTCAGGAACCAATATACACAATCAGTTTGGAAAGCAAAGGCTAGCTTTTTCAAACAGAAATCTGCATCCTGTAGCACTAACTCCAAAAAGTTTTGGGACACTGTAAAGTCCATGGAAAATAAGAGCACCACCTCCCAACTGCCCACTGCACTGAGGCTAGGAAACACTGTCACCACCGATAAATCTACAATAATCGACAATTTCAACAAGCATTTTGCTACGGCTGACCATGCTTTCCACCTGGCTACCACTACCCCAGCCACCAGCTCTGCACCCTCCGCTGCAACTTACCTCTGGCTGTCTCTATGGGGGTGCCACAGGGTTCAATTCTCGGGCCGACTCTATTCTCTGTGTATATCAATGATGTCGCTCTTGCTGCTGGTGACGCTCGGATCCACCTCTATGCGGACGACACCATTTTGTATACATCTGGCCCTTCATTGGACACTGTGTTAACAAACCTCCAAACGAGCTTCAACGCCATACAACACTCCTTCCATAGCCTCCAACTGCTCTTAAACACTAGTAAAACGAAATGTATGCTCTTCAACCAAACGCTGCTTGCACCCGCCCACCCAACTAGAATCACTATTCTCGGCGGGATTACCTAGAGTATGTGGACAACTACAAATACCTAGGTGTCTGGTTGGACTATAAACTCTCCTTCCAGACTCACATTAAGCATCTCCAATCAAAAGTTAGTTCTAGAATCAGCTTCCTATTTCGCAACAAAGCCTCCTTCACTCATGCTGCCAAATATGCCCTCGTAAAACTGACTATCCTACCGATCCTTGACTTCGGCGATGTCATTTACAAAATAGCCTCCAACACTCTACTCAGCAAATTGGATGTAGTCTATCACAGTGCCATCCGTTTTGTCACCAAAGCCCCATATACTACCCACCACTGTGACCTGTACGCTCTTGTTGGCTGGCCCTCACTACATATTCGTCGCCAAACCCACTGGCTCCAGGTCATCTATAAATCACTGCTAGGCAAATCCCCGTCTTATCTTAGCTCACTGGTCACCATAGCAACACCCACCCGTAGTCTGCGCTCCAGCAGGTATATCTCACTGGTCATCCCCAAAGCCAACACCTCCTTTGGCCGCCATTCCTTCCAGTTCTCTGCCAATGACTGGAACAAACTGCAAAAATCTCTGAAGCTGGAGACTCTTATTTCACTCACTAATTTTTAGTGTCAGTTGTCAGAGCAGCTTACCGATCACTGCACCTGTACACAGCCATTCTGAAATTAGCCCACCCAACTACCTCATCCCCATATTCTTATTTATTTTTGCTAATTTGCCCCCACTATTTGCACATCATCTTTTGCACATCTATCATCCCAGTCAGGGACGGCTTGTTCAATAGGGCGATATGGGCGACGCACTGCCAAACGGGAAAAGGAAGGGATTTTTTTTTCTAATCAATTATAAAAAAAAAAAAAAAAATTATATTTTTTTTATAAATTTATAAAAAATTATATCACGGCAACAGCAGTTATCAGTGTTCACGTCTGATCTGCCAGCCACTAAATGTCAAATCAGGCTAAAGTCGTGCTTCAAATGGCCCCCGCCGTTTTTTGGGCGATTTCAGTCAGGTTGAAAATCGCCCAGAAGTCTCTCATAGCCTGTCATGTAAAATCTATTTTTTTCACATTTCAAAGCTTTCAATACATTCTCTATGGGTGTCTGTGTGCATGCACTTACGCGCTTTCATCATACGTGACGTAACGTTGAACGTAACTAAGACAATGGCGGCTATCAGCGTCTATGTTGCGACCTGCAGTGTGGCGTTATTTTATGTTTTTAATTTGTAGACTTAGTTTACAAACATTCTGCAAACATTCTGCTTTGGACTGATCTTCGGTTTTGGACTGATCTTGTTGATCGTGTACATACCCGCTACTGAACGGACTAAATAATGAAAACGCTGCTGGCAGAGAGGTGGAGCCGGCCACCTTCACCCTGGTCAGAGCGGACCGCGATCCTGGTAAGAGAGCGACTGTACCCCGACATTGAACTGCTTTCTGTGTCATTGAACCTTACTATTGTTGATAAAACAAGTTTACTGGAGAACGAAGAAAAAGTAGAGACTTTTGGACAAGGTGGATAATTGTATAATATAAGGCAGTTTATTCAGAGGTAAAGATATCTGCAATCGCGTTCACGGACCCGTTCGTCAAACTCTTAGGGAGCTATAAATCAAGCCCCATTACTTACCATATCAGATAAGAGAAATTTCTGCAGCTACATATATTTTACATCCTGGCCCTACATAGTTCACTATTTGCATCACTTACCAAAATATTACATGTGGTCATATATGCTTGGAAAGTGGAGATGCCATAGAACGTCAAAAAAAAGTAAACATTGCTGGAGACACATTGCGTTTGCTAGCGAAGAGATTTGTTGTGGCAAATGAACTTGGGCTGGGAATTGCCAGGAACCTCACGATAAGATATATGCATCAGCATTGCGAGTCTCATGATTCTATACGTATTGCGATTCGATACTGTGATTTTATTGCGCACCATATGTCTGTTGCAGAGGGATCAGAAAGCCATGAGAACGAGTTTTGATCAGTCATGGAAATAAAAGTGCTGAAAACAAATTGGCTCCCAATGTGAAAAGATTGAGAACAAGCTATGAAGGAACAATAATGGTGTTTTGGTGCAGGTACAGCCAACTAGCGCTAAAATATTGCGATATTGTCAATACAGTATATCGTAAAGTATCACTATGTAACTCGATTTCTTTCACCCCAATCCCTCAAATTAACGGTAAATAACTGAATTGTTTGCCCCACATTTAGCTAAGATGATTAGCTAGCCAGCTAAAATGTTTTATTTAGTTAGCAGTCGCATCTACAATAGTTTACTGTCAATAACATGTCTCCAAAAATGACGTGGTGTCTCCAATTGTGTTGACATTTTACAATTGCAATGCGCATCCATGAGTATCCACTTTCTGTAGCTCAGCTGGTAGAGCATGGTGCTTGTAACGCCAAGGTAGTGGGTTCGATCCCCGGGACCACCCATACACAAAAATGTATGCACGCATGACTGTAAGTCGCTTTGGATAAAAGCGTCTGCTAAATGGCATATTATTATTATTATTATTATTATTATCTGAAGAGAGCCCCAAACATTGTGTGCAGACATTTTATGCAATAAATGAAGTAGGTTCAATCTAGTAGTTCTGATCTTCTGATTGGTCCTGATGAGTTGGGCGAGGTCCCCTCCAGGCTACTGTCACTGTTGCATTGGCTCTGAGTCGGGTTCTCTGTCTTCAAATGTTCAGCCTAAGAGAGGGGATTTTTGTGTGTGTGTGTGTGTGTGTGTGTTTTAACAGTGATGATGTGTGTGTGTGTGTGTTTAACAGTGATGATGTGTGTGTGTGTGTGTGTTTGTGTGTGTGTGTGTCCTCAGAGCAAGAACTCGTGAGTTGGAAGAACTGAGAGGCCTATGGCGTGGGTGTTGTCCTTGGCCACCTGCTGACAAGGCTGACAAGATAGGACCCTTTTGTCCATTGTTATTGGATAGGAACATAACTTATAACCAGCTCCCTGACCTAAATAGATCTTAGCACAACATTTTACTCAACATATCATATTCCATATTCACTATAACAAATATATTTACTACGACATTAGCAAGAACCGCCACATCCTCAGCCGGCTAATCCAGTGTGTGAAGTTTTGCGGAGTGTTTGAGTTAGCTTTGCGAGGCAAAGATGAAACTGAGGGCTCCACCAACCCTGGTAAGCCAACACTTTTGAGATCAGTCAATAAATGCTTCTGGTATTGACTTATATGCTGCCCCTGTCTTCATGTTGTTGCTGGACATATCTTTTTTTAAATGTGTGTAGGTCACCTAAATCATCAGAAAAATTGCCCCTCCTGAGAATTTTTTCAGGAGCCGCCACTGATCCCAGTGTTAATTACAACATTGTAACTATTTTTGCACTATGGCCTATTTATTTATTGCCTTACCTCCAAAAACTTACTACATTCGCACACACTGTATATATATTTTCTGTTGTATTTTTGACTTTATGTTTTGTTTACCCCATATGTAACTCTGTGTTGTTGTTTTTATCGCACTGCTTTGCTTTATCTTGGCCAGGTCGCAGATGTAAATGATAACTTTTTTATTTATGTTTTATTTTTTTATTTTTTTAACTTGTTCTCAACTGGCTTACCTGGTTAAATAAAGGTGAAATAAAAAATGGAAAATAGCTAGCTAGCTACACTTTTCTCTCTTGCATTTTACACTAGCTACTGTAGCTAACTCTTAGCCATTTTACATTTTAAAATAAAGTATACATCTAATCAATTATTTTATTGTCCTATCATGATGGAACGATCCCCAACTCTATATCCTAGACACCCACCTGAGCGACCCATACACCAAAGAGGAGTCCCCATCTGTTTTATGGCCATGCTGTGAGTTGCCTATATGCAGCCAAAACAGAAAAATAAATGCGGTCAGAGACCTACTTGAGCAACACCGCCCCCTCAAGATTCTGAGCCTGCCTGGCAGGGTTGGTCCTACAAAGCCAGAGCCCCCTGATGGGAGAGCATAATATACAAGGAAATTCTCAAAGCTGCTAATGAGAACCTTGACGACCTTGTACCTAGCCGGTGGGGATTCCGGTGGGGTACCCCCACCCAGGTAGTGGCAGTGCTGGCAACACTGGCTACAGTAACCCATGGGGAGGGGGTCACACTCGGATAATCAGAGAGGGGGCATATTATTGTGGCCCTGGTGGCACAAAATAATCAAAGGTCTGACTGCACGGAGATGCTTGGGAAAAATTGTTACAACGGGGGACCAGAGTGTTTGTGTCTCAGGGGAAGAGGGTGGCTCTGATCTCCATCACCTAGGACTTGACATAGATTAATCAAATCTCACATTGTTGTCAATTTTTTGCTCAATCTTGCATGCTTTCTCAAACAGCTGTAACTGTATATGCATTCGTAAATCAGGTCCTTTCTTGAGTTGGACTCTGGGATGTAACAACCGTTGAGCATCTGATCTTATGGTTGATTGTGGAGGAAAGGGTTTGAGTGTGTTAGAGTATGTGCATGTGTGTGTGTGTGTGTGTGTGTGTGTGTGTTTATCCCACATCTGTTACAAGGGGGTAAGTATGTTAGAGAATATAGGATGAACCACAAAAATTGTTTGCTAAAATAATAATTGCTTGGTTATAGGTAACAATCCTACGCATGAACTGCCGACATTATTACGCATATTAATTGATAATGATGGAAATTAAGATATGCAAGATATTTTAATAGATATATATTTTGAAATAGCTATATATACACTGCTCAAAAAAATAAAGGGAACACTTAAACAACACAATGTAACTCCAAGTCAATCACACTTCTGTGAAATCAAACTGTCCACTTAGGAAGCAACACTGATTGACAATAAATGTCACATGCTGTTGTGCAAATGGAATAGACAACAGGTTGAAATTATAGGCAATTAGCAAGACACCCCCAATAAAGGACTGGTTTTGCAGGTGGTGACCACAGACCACTTCTCAGTTCCTATGCTTCCTGGCTGATGTTTTGGTCACTTTTGAATGCTGGCGGTGCTTTCACCGGGGGGATTGGGGGGAAGAAATATACAAAGAAACTCAAAAGGGGGTGATGATATTAATTAACAGTAATTTCAATCCGAATGTGCAAATTGTCCAAACAGATCCGCAAGGTAGATGGATTATTTTAAATATGTTATTGGACCATAAACAGATATGGCTCATTAACCTTTACGGACCAAATAATGATGATCCACAATTCTTTGACAATATATATAATAAATGATCAACCCTGCAAGCAATACAATACTCTATTATTATGGTGGGAGATTATAATACTGTTTTAAATAGCTCAATGGACCGTACAGGAAATCACTCTACAAACTATCACCATCATGCTCTTAAGGAAATTGTGAATGTCATGGATACATTAGAACTAGTAGATATGTGGAGGCTTAAATATCCTGATCTAGTGAGATATACATGGCGGAGACTCAATCAAGCTAGTCGTCTTGACTTCTTTCTTATGTCATTCTCGTTGGCACCAAAAGTTTAAAAATGTTGATAGGGGACAGAATGCGGTCGATCCATCATATAATTGGCATTTACATTACTCTTACTGAATTTCCACATGGGCGAGGATATTGGAAATTTAATCAAAGCCTATTGGATGATAACTTGTTTTTAACTAGGACATAGGAATTTATAACTGATTTTTTCCGACATAACATAGGTACAGCAATTCAGAACTCATCTCGAAAACAAAAGCAATTTAGGTCAAAAGAGTCCATACTAACAAAGGAAATAGAAGGTCTAACAGAACAGATAGATAGCAATAAAAACTGTAACATAGAGGCTCAGAATAAATGAGAGGAAAATCAAAAAGAAATGGTGAAACTTATTCAAGAAAGATCAAGTGCAACAAATCAAATTAAATAAAATTGTATTGGCCACATGCGCCAAATACAACAGGTGCAGACATTACAGTGAAATGCTTACTTACAGCCCTTAACCAACAGTGCATTTATTTTTAATAAAAAAGTAAAATAAAACAACTAAAAAGTGTTGAGAAAAAAAGAGCAGAAGTAAAATAAAATAACAGTAGGGAGGCTATATATACAGGGGGGTACCGGTGCAGAGTCAGTGTGCAGGGGCACCGGCTAGTTGAGGTAGTTGAAGTAATATGTAGAGTTAAAGTGACTATGCATGAATAATTAACAGAGTAGCAGCAGCGTAAAAATATTGGGTGGGGGGTGGGAGTGGGGGGGCAGTGCAAATAGTCCGGGTAGCCATGATTAGCTGTTCAGGAGTCTTATGGCTTGGGGGTAGAAGCTGTTGAGAAGTCTTTTGGACCTAGACTTGGCACTCCGGTACCGCTTGCCGTGCGGTAGCAGAGAGAACAGTCTATGACTAGGGTGGCTGGAGTCTTTGACAATTTTGAGGGCCTTCCTCTGACACCGCCAGGTATAGTGGTCCTGGATGGCAGGAAGCTTGGCCCCGGTGATGTACTGGGCCGTACGCACTACCCTCTGTAGTGCCTTGCGGTCGGAGGCTGAACAGTTGCAATACAAGGCGGTGATGCAACCAGTCAGGATGCTCTCAATGGTGCAGCTGTATAATTTTTTGAGGATCTGAGGACCCATGCCAATTCTTTTCAGTCTCCTGAGGGGGAATAGGCTTTGTCGTGCCCTCTTCACAACTGTCTTGGTGTGTTTGGACCATGATAGTTCGTTGGTGATGTCGACACCAAGGAACTTGAAGCTCTCAACCTGTTCAACTACAGCCCCGTCAATGAGAATGGGGGCGTGCTCAGTCCTCTTTTTTTTCCTGTAGTCCACAATCATCTCCTTTGTCTTGATCACGTTGAGGGAGAGGTTGTTATCCTGGCACCACACGGCCAGGTCTCTGACCTCCTCCCTATAGGCTGTCTCATCGTTGTCGGTGATCAGGCCTACCACTGTTGTGTCGTCGGCAAACTTAATGATGGTGTTGGAGTCGTGCCTGGCCATGCAGTCATGCGTGAACAGGGAGTACAGGAGGGGACTGAGCACGCACCCCTGAGGGGCCCCCGTGTTGAGGATCAGTGTGGCAGATGTGTTGTTACTTTTTCCCTCATTGTACCTACCCTTAACACCTGGGGGCGGCCCGTCAGGAAGTCCAGGATCCAGTTGCAGAGGGAGGTGTTTAGTCCCAGGATCCTTAGCTTAGTGATGAGCTTTGAGGGCACTATGGTGTTGAACGCTGAGCTGTAGTCAATGAATAGCATTCTCACGTAGGTGTTCCTCTTGTCCAGGTGGGAAAGGGCAGTGTGGAGTGCAATAAAGATTGCATCATCTGTGGATCTGATGGGGCGGTATGCAAATTGGAGTGGGTCTAGGGTTTCTAGGATAATGATGTTGATATGAGCCATGACCAGCCTTTCAAAGCACTTCATGGCTACAGACGTGAGTGCTATGGATCGGTAGTCATTTAGGCAGGTTATCTTAGTGTCCTTGGGCACAGGGACTATGGTGGTCTGCTTGAAACATGTTGGTATTACAGACTCAGTCAGGGACATGTTGAAAATGTCAGTGAAGACACTTGCCAGTTGGTCAGCACATGCTCGCTGTACACGTCCTGGTAATCCGTCTGGCCCTGCGGCCTTGTGAATGTTGACCTGCTTAAAAGTCTTACTCACATCGGCTACGGAGAGCGTGATCACATAGTCATCTGGAACAGCTGGTGCTCTCATGCATGCTTCAGTGTTGCTTGCCTCGAAGCGAGCATAGAAGTGGTTTAGCTCGTCTGGAAGTCTTGTGTCACTGGGCAGCTCGCGGCTGTGCTTCCCTTTGTAGTCTGTAATAGTTTTCAAGCCCTGCCACATCCGACGAGCATCAGAGCCGGTGTAGTACGATTCAATCTTAGTCCTGTAATGACTCTTTGCCTGTTTGATGGTTCGTCGGAGGGCATAGCGGGATTTCTTATAAGCGTCCGGGTTAGAGTCCCGCTCTTTGAAAGAGGCAGCTCTACCCTTTAGCTCAGTGCGGATGTTTCCTGTAATCCATGGCTTCTGGTTGGGGTATGTACGTACGGTCACTGTGGGGACGACATCATCGATGCACTTATTGATGAAGCCAGTGACTGATGTGGTGTACTCCTCAATGCTATCTGAAGAATCCTGGAACATGTTCCAGTCTATGCTAGCAAAACAGTCGTGTAGCTTAGCATCTGCATCATCTGACCACTTTTTTATTAACCGAGTCACTGGTGCTTCGTGCTTTAGGTTTTGCTTATAAGCAGGAATCAGGAGGATAGAGTTATGGTCAGATTTGCCAAATGGAGGGCGAGGGAGAGCTTTGTATGCATCTCTGTGTGCGGAGTAAAGGTGGTCTAGAGTTTTTTTTACTCTGGTTGCACATTTAACATGCTGGTAGAAATGAGGTAGAACGGATTTAAGTTTCCCTGCATTAAAGTCCCCGGCCACTAGGAGCGCTGCCTCTAGATGAGTGTTTTCCTGTTCACTTATGGCCTTATACAGCTCATTCAGTGCAATCTTAATGCCAGCATTGGTTTGTGGTGGTAAATAGACAGCTATGAAAAATATAGATGAAAACTCTCTTGGTAAATAGTGTGGTCTACAGCTTATCATAAGATACTCTACCTCAGGCGAGCAAAACCTTGAGACTTCCTTAATATTTGATTTTGTGCACCAGCTGTTGTTTACAAATACACACAGACCGTCAGCCGTTCTATCCTGCCGATGTAGCGTATAGCCCGCTAGCTGTATGTTGTCCATGTCGTCGTTCAGCCACGACTTGGTGAAACATAAGATATTACAGTTTTTAATGTCCCGTTGGTAGGATAACTGTAATCTTAGGTCATACAATTTATTCTCAAATGATTGAACATTGGCTAATAGGATTGATGGAAGAGGCAGTTTACTCGCTCGCCGTCGGATCCTTACAAGGCACCCCGACCTACGTCCACGATATCTCCGTCTCTTTCTCATGCGAATGACAGGGATTTGGGCCTTGTCGGGTGTCTGTAGGATATCCTTCGCGGCCGCCTCGTTGAATAAAAAATCTTCGTCCAATACGAGGTGAGTAATCGCTGTCCTGATATCCAGAAGCTCTTTTTGGTTATAAGAGACGATGACAGAAACATTATGTACAAAATAAATTACAAATAACGCGGAAAAACACACATAATAGTACAATTGGTTAGAGGGCTGTAAAACGGCAGCCATCTTCTCCGGCGCCATTCTATTAAAGAATAAAGCAAACTGGATGGAATATGGGGATAAATGCACCAAATAATTTTTCAATCTTCAACATAGAAATGCTACCAAAAGAATTTACTGAAACTGGTTACAAATGACGGTGTCACCCATGATTCACCAAATTATATTTTGAAGGAGGAAGCAAAGTACTTTAAGCATATGTTTTCGTTTCAGTCGCCTCCATCTCCTCTAACTGAAGCTAATTGTAGAGATATATTTTCTATTGATAATATAAAATTAACAGTCATACAGAAAGTCTCATGTAAAGGTTTAATTACAGAGGAGGAACTTCTGGATGCAATTAAAGACTTTAAGTCCGGGAAAACTCCAGGGTTGGATGGCATACTAGTCGAGGTATAGCAAACCTTTTTTGATATACTCAGAGGACCGTTATTAGCATGTTTTAACCACTCCTATGTAAATGGTAGGTTATCAGACACTCAAGAAGAAGGTCTGATTTAATTATTACTGAAACAGGATACAAGTGGAAAATATAAAGATCCCGTCCATTTAAAAATTGGAGGTCCCTTACACTTCCGTGTTGTGAAGCAAAAATTCTAGTGAAATATAATTAAAAAGATATTGTCTGACATTATTCATTCTAATTAGACAGGTTTTTTACATGTACTATACATTGGAGATAATATAAGGCATGTACTGGAAACAATAGAACACTATGACAAAATCTGGGAAACCAGGCCTGCTATTCATATCAGACTTTGAAAAGGCATTTGATAGAGCACGACTGGGGTTTATGTATAAATGCCTGGAGCATTTCGATTTTGGAGAATCTGTTATAAAATGGGTTAAAATCATGTATAGTAACCCTAGGTGTAAAATAGGAGTGAAACAAGGTTATCCACTATCAACATATCTATTTATTATGGCCATCGAAATGTTAGCTATTAAAATCAGATCCAGGGCTTAAAAACAAAGGTGTCATTGTACGCTGATGATTCATGTTTTCTTTTAAATCCACAACTTGAATCACTCCACAGCATCATAGAGGATCTAGATACATTTTCTAACCTCTCTGGATTACAACCAAATTATGATAAATGTCAAGGGGTGCTGAAGGTGGGTGTGGTGCATGAATCAAGCGCAGGACGCAGAAGCTCAGTCCAAAAGACTTTAGTGCAATATTCACGTAGAAAATAAGCACAATAAGCCCGAAGGCGAAATAACGGCGCACACAGGCGTCAATCAAATGGCGCACTAACATGTGCGAAAAACCTCTCCAAAACACTGGAGGGAAGTACGTAGCTCCAACACGAAACAGAAGAGCAATCACACAAAGACAAACACACACAACGAGAACTAAATAGGACACTAACGAGGACTAACAAGACACAGGTGTACAACATCAAGACAAAACCAAACGAACATGAAACATAGATCGGTGGCAGCTAGTACTCGGGGACGACGACACGAAGGCTGCCCGAACCAGGAGGAGGAGCAGCCTCGGCCACCGTGACAGTACCCCACCCCCCACTTGACGCGCGGCTCCAGCCGTGCGCCGACCCGGCCTCGGGGACGACCCAGGAGGACGCGGAGCAGAGCGCACGGGATGGTCCCGGTGGAACTCCCGACAGGAGAGATGGGTCTGAGATGTCCCCCCGCGGCACCCAGCACCGCTCCTCCGGGCAGTGCCCCTCCCACTCCACGAGATCACTGAGAACCCCCATCCGGCGTCTTGAGTCCAAGATGGACCGAACGGTGTACGCCGGAGCCCCCTCGATGTCCAGTGGGGCGGAGGAGTCTCCCTATCTCATTGTCCTGGAGTGGACCAGCTACCACCGGCCTGAGAAGAGACACATGGAACGAGGGGTTAATATTCTTATACTCAACAGGTAGATGTAACCTATAACACACCTCGTTCAATCTTCTCAGGACTTTAAAGGGCCCCACAACCCGCCGACCCAGCTTCCGGCAGGGCAGGCGGAGGGGTAGGTTTCTGGTAGAGAGCCAGACTCGATCTCTGGGTGCGTACACCGGCCCCTCACTGCGGTGGAGATCGGCGCCGCCTTGTGACGAAGGACGGCCCGCTGCAGGTGGACGTGGGCAGCGTTCCACGTCTCTTCCGAGCGCCTCATCCAATCATCCACCGCAGGGGCCTCGATCTGGCTCTGCTGCCAAGGTGCCAGAACCGGCTGGTAACCTAACACACATTGGAAGGGGGTTAGGTTGGTAGAGGAGTGGCGGAGAGAGTTCTGGGCCATCTCGGCCCAGGGAATGCCCGTTCCACTCCTCCGGCCGGCCCTGGCTACGACCTCAGAAACCTACCCACATCCTGGTTGACACGTTCTACCTGCCCGTTACTCTCCGGGTGGTACCCTGAGGTAAGGCTAACCGAGACCCCCAAATGCTCCATGAACGCTCTCCAAACACGGGAGGTAAACTGGGGGCCTCGATCAGACACTATATCCTCGGGTACCCCGTAATGCCGGAAGACGTGGGTAAATAGGGCCTCAGCGGTCTGTAGGGCAGTAGGAAGACCCGACATAGGGAGAAGACGACAGGCCTTAGAGAACCGGTCCACAACGACCAGGATGGTGGTATTCCCCTGAGAGAGGGGAAGGTCTGTCACAAAATCCACCGAGAGGTGGGACCATGGTCGTTGTGGAACGGGCAGGGGTTGTAACTTACCCCCTGGGCAGATGTCGGGGCGCCTTACACTGGGCGCACACCGAGCAGGAGGAGACATAAACCCTCACATCCCTAGCCAAAGTGGGCCACCAGCATTTAGTGCTAAGGCCATGCACTGTCCGGCCAATACCCGGATGTCCAGAGGAGGGTGACGTGTGAGCCCAGTAAATGAGTCGATCCCGAATCTCGAGCGGAACGTACTTCCGACCCTCAGGACACTGTGGAGGGCTGGGGTCGATGCACACGCTTCGCTCGATTTCGGCATCGACCTCCCCACACCACCGGTGCCACAAGGCAAGACTCCGGTAGTATGGGAGTAGGCTCAACAGACCTCTCCTCCGTGTCATACCGCCGGGACAGCGCATCTGCCTTACCATTCTGGGACCCAGGGATGTACGTGATTTTAAATACGAACCTGGTGAGAAACATACTCCATCGAGCCTGGCGAGGGTTCAGTCTCCTCGCTGCCCGGATGTACTCCAGGTTCCGATGGTCAGTCAAAATGAGGAAAGGGTGTTGAGCCCCCCTCAAGCCAATGCCTCCACACCTTAAGGGCTTGAACTACAGCTAACAGCTCCCTGTCCCCAACGTCATAGTTACGCTCCGCCGGGCTGAGCTTTTTGAGTAAAAAGCACAGGGGCGGAGTTTAGGTGGCGTGCCGGACCGTTGAGAGAGAACGGCCCCTATACCAGCCTCAGACGCGTCTACCTCAACCTGAAAGGTAATGCGGGATCCGGATGCGCCAGCCCTGGAGCCGACGTAAACAGGTCCTTCAGTCTCCTAAAGGCCCTGTCCGCATCAGCTGACCACTGCAGGCGCACCGACCCCCTTTCAGAAGGGACGTGATGGGAGCTGCCACCTGTCCAAAACCCCGGATAAACCTCCGGTAGTAATTCGCAAAGCCCAAGAACTGCTGCACCTCTTTACAGTGGTTGGAGTTTGCCAATTACGCACAGCGAACGGACACGATCCACCTCCATTCTCACCCCTGACGCGGACAACCGATAACCCAAAAAGGGAGACCGACTCCTGGAAAAACAGACATTTCTCTGCCTTGACATATAGGTCGTGCTCCAACAGCCTCCTCAATACACGACGCACCAGGGTTATATGCTCGGCTCGGGTAGACGAGTACACCAGAATGTCATCAATGTACACGACCACCCCTTGTCCCTGCATATCCCGGAAAATGTCATCTACGAAGGATTGGAAGACTGATGGAGCATTCATCAACCCATATGGCATGACGAGATATTCGAAATGACCTGACGTGGTACTAAACGCTGTCTTCCATTCGTCGCCCCCCCTAATGCGTACCAAGTTATACGCGCTCCTGAGATCCAATTTTGTGAAAAACCGCGCTCCATGCAATGACTCTGTCATGGTCGCAATCAGAGGGAGTGGATAACTGTATTTCACAGTAATCTGATTGAGACCACAGTAATCAATGCACGGGCGCAACCCTCCATCTTTCTTCTTCACAAAAAGAAACTCGAGGAGGCGGGAGAAGTGGAGGGCCAAATGTATCCCTGTCTCAAAGATTCGGCTATGTAAGTCTCCATAGCTTTTCTCTCCTCTTGAGACAAAGGATACACGTGGCTCCGTGGGAGCACTGCTCCTGCCTGGAGATCAATCGCACAATCCCCCTGTCTATGAGGAGGCAACTGCGTCGCCCTAGTTTTACTAAACACGAGAGCTAAATCCCCATATTCAGGCGGAATGTGCAGTGCGGGCACTTGGTTTGGACTTTCCACCGAAGTCGCCCCCACGGAAACACCCAGACATCGCCCCTCGCACTGAGCAGACCACCCATCGAGAGCCCTCTGTTGCCATGAAATAGCAGGGTTATGGGTGCTTAACCAGGGAATTCCCAGCACCACTGGGTACGCAGGAGAGTCGATCAGATACAGCTGTATAGTCTCTTCATGACCCCCTCCGCACACATCCTAAGTGGTGCTGTGATCTCCCTAATCAACCCCGACCCCAACGGGTGGCTATCTAAGGCATGAACGGGAAAAGGTTTGTCAACAGGTAGGAGAGGGATCCCTAACTCTAAACAAAACTTCCGATCAACAAAATTCCCAGCTGCGCCTGAATCTACTAGCGCCTTATGCTGGGAATGAGGTGCAACCTGTGGAAAACACACAGGTATACAAAAGTGCGCAACAGAAAGCTCTGGGTAAGTGGGACGTCTACTCACCTGGGAGGCCCCCCAGTGCGTGGCCTGTTGTCTTCTCCCCCCGGAGAACCCTCCCCCAGCACCTGGCCGCAGTGTGCCCTCCACGACCGCACTTGGTGCAGGAGACAGGCCCCCTCGGGCTCCTCCTCCTCCTTTCTCTAGCGCCGGCACCCCCCGAGCTCCATAGGGCTCGGCTCGGAGGTGCCGGAGGGCGGAATGGACGGACCCCCTCGGGACGTCCACGGGTGGCCAGCAGGGTGTCCAGACGGATGGACATATCGACCAACTGGTCGAAGGTGAGATGGGTATCCCTGCAGGCCAACTCACGTTGAACGTCCTCCCGTAGGCTACATCGAAAATGGTCGATGAGGGCCCGTTCATTCCACCCTGCGTCCGCCGCTAGAGTCCGGAACTCTAGAGCAAACGCCTGTGCGCTCCTCCTCCCCTGTCTCAGGTGGACTAGACGCTCCCCGCCGCTTTGCCCTCAGGTGGATGGTCGAACACGGCCTTGAAGCGGCGGGAGAACTCGGCGTAGGAGATGGTGTTGGCGTCCATCTTCCTCCACTCGGCGTTAGCCCACTCCAACGCCTTGCCCGTGAGACAGGAGATGAGGGCGGAAACGCTCTCGTGTCCCGAGGGCACCGGGTGTACAGTGGCCAGGTAGAGCTCCACCTGCAGGAGGAACCCCTGACACCCGGCAGCTGTTCCGTCATACGCCCTCGGGAGCGAGAGCCGAATCCCCCTGGGTTCCGGACCTGGGACTAGTGGACCGGCCGATGGGGTTGGCAGGGTAGGTGGAGGTGTGGGTACCCCGCTGGCCTCCCATCGGTGCAGGGTGTTGATGACGTCCTGTAGAGCGGTCCCCAGTTGTCGTATCTGGTCATCTTGGCCGCGAACATGCTCCTCGAGCGACTCAGGCGTAACTGCAGATCCTGCTGATTCCATTTTGGTGTGTGATTCTGTCAAGGGGTGCGGAAGTTGGGTGTGGTGCATGAATCAAGCGCAGGACGCAGAAGCTCAGTCCAAAAAGACTTTAGTGCAATATTCACGTAGAAAATAAGCACAATAAGCCCGAAGGCGAAATAACGGCGCACACAGGCGTCAATCAAACGGCGCACTAACATGTGCGAAAAACCTCTCCAAAACACTGGAGGGAAGTACGTAGCTCCAACACGAAACAGAAGAGCAATCACACACAAAGACAAACACACACAACGAGAACTAAATAGGACACTAACGAGGACTAACAAGACACAGGTGTACAACATCAAGACAAAACCAAACGAACATGAAACATAGATCGGTGGCAGCTAGTACTCGGGGGACGACGACCGCTAAGCCTGCCCGAACCAGGAGGAGGAGCAGCCTCGGCCGAAACCGTGACAATAAATGTACTATATTACGTATTGGATCACTAAAAAATACAATTTTTACATTACCATGTAGTTTACCAATAAAATGGTCTGATGGTGATGTGGATATACTCGGAATACTTATCCCAAATGAAATAAATTATCTCACTCCAATACATTTAGCAAAAATAGATAAGATCTTGCTACCATGGAAAGGTAAATACCTGTCAATTTGTGGAAAAATCACCCTCATTAACTCTTTAGTATTAACCCAGTTTACCTGGCATCATGCTGTGGGGATGTTTTTCAGCGTCAGGGACTGGGAGACTAGTCAGGATCGAGGCAAAGATGAGCAGAGCAAAGTACAGAGAGATCCTTGATGAAAACTTGCTCCAGAGCTCACAGGACCTTAGACTGGGGCGAAGGTTCAGCTTCCAACAGGACAACGACCCTAAGCACACAGCCAAGACAACGCAGGAGTGGCTTTGGGACATGTCTCTGAATGTCCTTGAGTGGCCCAGCCAGAGCCTGGACTTCAGCGCGATCGAACATCTCTGGAGAGATCTGAAAATAGATGTGCAGCAACGCTCCCCATCCAACCTGACAGAGCTTGAGAGAATCTGCAGAGAAGAATGGGAGAAACTTGTAGCGTCATACCCAAGAAGACTCAAGACTGTAATAGCTGCCAAAGGTGCTTCAGCAAAGTACTGAGTAAGGGGTCTGAATAGTTATATAAATGTGATATTTATGTTTTTAATTTTTAATTAGCAAAAATGTCTAAAAAACCGTTTTTGCTTTGTCATTATGGGGTATTGTGTGTAGATTGATGAGGATTTTTTTTGTTTTAAATACATTTTAGAATCAGGCTGTAACCTAACAAAATGTGGAAAAGTCAAGATGTCTGAATACTTTCCGAAGGCACTTTATGTGTGAAATGGAAATGTGTTTTTTGCATATCCCAACTCCCCTGAGACACCCTTGGAGAGTGGGGACACAGCCAGCAATTTGGGTTAAGTGCCTTGCTCAATGGCACATCAACAGATTGTTCGCCTTGTCGGCTCGGGAATTCAAACTAGCGACCTTTCCTTTTCTGGCTCCACGCTCTAACCGCTAGGCTGCATGTCGCCTAATAAAATGTTTTCCCAACAATGGCTATTCGCACATAGCAAGCAGAAACTGTGGGGAAATGGCAACATCCTCGCAAAACTGAGAGCGCAGACCAACATATTTAACTCTGGTTGGATTTCTGGGGATATGGATGAATACAAAAAGACCAGCTACAACCTCCAGAAATAAATCAAAGATGCAAAAATACAATACAGGGACAAAGTGGAATCGCATTTCAACGGCACTGACACAAGACACATTTGGCAAGGACTACAAACCAACAAGGAATACAAAGGGAAAAACCAGTTGCAGACGAGCTAAATACTTTCTATGCTCTCTTCAAGGTCATCAACACCGATCCTCCTACGAGGACCCTGCTGCTCTAGAGGACTGTGAGCCTCGATCTCTGTGGCCGATGTGAGTAAGACATTCCAAGCGTGTGAACTGTTGAACAGCCATCACGCCATTTCCTGTAGTAAGAGACAAAGACTCACTCATACAAAACAAGTTCACACGCACTCACACATACACAAGCAGACTCCTGTACTCATACACTAACACATACGCCCATACTCACAAACACACGCACATACACACACACACAGCCAACGCTGCTGTCCCATGTACAGATGTAGAATCTTAATTTGAACACCCTGTTGCAGGAGAACTTTCCTTAAAAAGGCTTCTGAAGTGTGCAATTTCTACTTAGAATTGCAGACTTGATTTTCCCTTATGGAAAATGTATCAACCCTTAAAAAAAATTCCATTAATTATAATCCATGTAATAATTCACATTTCCTGTTGCTGCAGAATTATTTTCCTGCTGTAGCAAACTGTCTCAAATTAAGATCCTACATCTGTATATAAAGACAAACACTGGACACTTCCCGTTTATTTTATATTGTTTTTCACACTGTGTATTCATATACTTTATTCTTCACATAGCTCATTCTAATATATCTACTACTGTACATTGCATTTTTGTTACACTGTTTCTACACACCACATATTTATATACTGGATTCTTGACTGTAATGTACACTGTGGCCAGTTTATTAGGTACACCCATCTAGTGCCGGGTCGGACCCACCTTTGCCTCTAGAACAACCTGACTTCTTCAGGGCACGTATTCTACAAGGTGTCGGAAACGTTCCACAGGGATGTTGGTCCATGCTGACGCAATGACATCACGCAGTTGCTGCAGATTGGACGGTGGTACATTTATGCTGTGAACAGCCTATTCCATCTCATCCCAAATATGTTTACATTTACATTTTAGTCATTTAGCAGACGCTCTTATCCAGAGCGACTTACAGTTAGTGAATAATTTTTTTTTTTATACTGGCCCCCCGTGGGAATCAAACCCACAACCCTGGCGTTGCAAAAGCCATGCTCTATCAACTGAGCTACATCCCTGCCGACCATTCCCTCCCCTACCCTGGACGACGCTGGGCCAATTTTGCGCCGCCCATGAGTCTCCCGGTCGCTGCCGGCTGCGACAGAGCCTGGATTCGAACCAGGATCTCTAGTGGCACAGTTAGCACTGCGATGCAGTGCCTTAGACCACCGCGCCACTCAGGAGTTGGGTTTGGTCAGCAACAATGTTCAGATATGCTGTGGTGTTCAATCGTTGCTCAATTGGTTAAGGGACCTAACATGTTCCAGGAAAACATTCCCCACACCAGTACACCACCGCCACCAGCCTGTACTGTTGACACCAGGCAGGATGGGTCCATGGACTCATGCTGCTGCTTGCGCCAAATCCTGAGTCTGCCATCAGTATGGAACCGGTATTCGTCGGACCAGGCAATGTTTTTCCACTCCTCAATTGTACAGTGTTG
The DNA here is from genome assembly GCF_020615455.1 of Coregonus clupeaformis. Lineage (NCBI taxonomy): Eukaryota > Metazoa > Chordata > Actinopteri > Salmoniformes > Salmonidae > Coregonus > Coregonus clupeaformis. Next base: position 16,565 of record NW_025534019.1, on the reverse strand, counting down.
GTGATCGCATGCCCACTGAAGCTTGCACGATTCTTGCCATTCTCCTTCAACTTCTCTCATCAACTAACTGTTTTCTTCCACAGGACTGCCACTGACTGGATGTTTTTGTTTGTCACACCATTCCTGGTAAACCCTAGACACTGTTGTGCGTGAAAAACCCAGGATGGCAGCCGTCTCTGAGATACTGGATCCGCCACGCCTGGCACACCCAAAGTCGCTTAGGTCACCCGTTTTGCCCATTCTAACGTTCAATCGAACAGTAACGGAATGCCTCTATGCCTGTCTGCCTGCTTTATATAGCAAGCCACGGCCAAGTAAACTCACTGTCTGTAGGAGCGATCCATTTTCGTGAACGGATGGTGTACCTAATAATCTGGCCACTGAATGTATCTACTGCCGTACATATCATAAATGTCAAGGGGTGCTGAAGGTGGGTGTGGTGCATGAATCAAGCGCAGGACGCAGAAGCTCAGTCCAAAAGACTTTAGTGCAATATTCACGTAGAAAATAAGCACAATAAGCCCGAAGGCGAAATAACGGCGCACACAGGCGTCAATCAAACGGCGCACTAACATGTGCGAAAAACCTCTCCAAAACACTGGAGGGAAGTACGTAGCTCCAACACGAAACAGAAGAGCAATCACACAAAGACAAACACACACAACGAGAACTAAATAGGACACTAACGAGGACTAACAAGACACAGGTGTACAACATCAAGACAAAACCAAACGAACATGAAACATAGATCGGTGGCAGCTAGTACTCGGGGACAACGACCGCCGAAGGCTGCCCGAACCAGGAGGAGGAGCAGCCTCGGCCGAAACCGTGACAGTACCCCCCACTTGACGCGCGGCTCCAGCGTGCGCCGACCCCCGGCCCCGGGGGCGACCAGGAGGACGCGGAGCAGAGCGCACGGGATGGTCCCGGTGGAACTCCGACAGGAGAGATGGGTCTAGGGATGTCCCTCCGCGGCACCCAGCACCGCTCCTCCGGGCCGTACCCTCCCACTCCACGAGATACTGAGACCCCCATCCGGCGTCTTGAGTCCAAGATGGACCGAACGGTGTACGCCGGGAGCCCCCTCGATGTCCAGTGGGGCGGAGGAGTCTCCCTATCTCATTGTCCTGGAGTGGACCAGCTACCACCGGCCTGAGAAGAGACACATGGAACGAGGGGTTAATATTCTTATACTCAACAGGTAGATGTAACCTATAACACACCTCGTTCAATCTTCTCAGGACTTTAAAGGGCCCCCACAAACCGCCGACCCAGCTTCCGGCAGGGCAGGCGGAGGGGTAAGTTTCTGGTAGAGAGCCAGACTCGATCTCTGGGTGCGTACACCGGCCCCTCACTGCGGTGGAGATCGGCGCTCCCCTTGTGACGAAGGGACGGCCCGCTGCAGGTGGACGTGGGCAGCGTTCCACGTCTCTTCCGAGCGCCTCATCCAATCATCCACCGCAGGGGCCTCGATCTGGCTCTGCTGCCAAGGTGCCAGAACCGGCTGGTAACCTAACACACATTGGAAGGGGGGTTAGGTTGGTAGAGGAGTGGCGGAGAGAGTTCTGGGCCATCTCGGCCCAGGGAATGTACCCGTTTCCACTCCTCCGGCCGGCCCTGGCAATACGACCTCAGAAACCTACCCACATCCTGGTTGACACGTTCTACCTGCCCGTTACTCTCCGGGTGGTACCCTGAGGTAAGGCTAACCGAGACCCCCAAATGCTCCATGAACGCTCTCCAAACACGGGAGGTAAACTGGGGGCCTCGATCAGACACTATATCCCCGGGTACCCCGTAATGCCGGAAGACGTGGGTAAATAGGGCCTCAGCGGTCTGTAGGGCAGTAGGAAGACCCGACATAGGGAGAAGACGACAGGCCTTAGAGAACCGGTCCACAACGACCAGGATGGTGGTATTCCCCTGAGAGAGGGGAAGGTCTGTCACAAAATCCACCGAGAGGTGGGACCATGGTCGTTGTGGAACGGGCAGGGGTTGTAACTTACCCCTGGGCAGATGTCGGGCGCCTTACACTGGGCGCACACCGAGCAGGAGGAGACATAAACCCTCACATCCCTAGCCAAAGTGGGCCACCAGCATTTAGTGCTAAGGCCATGCACTGTCTCGGCCAATACCCGGATGTCCAGAGGAGGGTGACGTGTGAGCCCAGTAAATGAGTCGATCCCGAATCTCGAGCGGAACGTACTTCCGACCCTCAGGACACTGTGGAGGGCTGGGGTCGCCGCAACGCTCGCTCGATTTCGGCATCGACCTCCCACACCACCGGTGCCACAAGGCAAGACTCCGGTAGTATGGGAGTAGGCTCAACAGACCTCTCCTCCGTGTCATACCGCCCGGGACAGCGCATCTGCCCTTACCATTCTGGGACCCAGGGATGTACGTGATTTTAAATACGAACCTGGTGAGAAACATACTCCATCGAGCCTGGCGAGGGTTCAGTCTCCTCGCTGCCCGGATGTACTCCAGGTTCCGATGGTCAGTCAAAATGAGGAAAGGGTGTTGAGCCCCTCAAGCCAATGCCTCCACACCTTAAGGGCTTGAACTACAGCTAACAGCTCCCTGTCCCCAACGTCATGAGTTCGCTCCGCCGGGCCCAGCTTTTTTGAGTAAAAGCACAGGGGCGGAGTTTAGGTGGCGTGCCGGACCGTTGAGAGAGAACGGCCCCTATACCAGCCTCAGACGCGTCTACCTCAACCTGAAAGGGTAATGCGGGATCCGGATGCGCCAGCCCTGGAGCCGACGTAAACAGGTCCTTCAGTCTCCTAAAGGCCCTGTCCGCATCAGCTGACCACTGCAGGCGCACCGGACCCCCTTTCAGAAGGGACGTGATGGGAGCTGCCACCTGTCCAAAACCCCGGATAAACCTCCGGTAGTAATTCGCAAAGCCCAAGAACTGCTGCACCTCTTTTACAGTGGTTGGAGTTTGCCAATTACGCAAGCAGACACACGATCCACCTCCATTCTCACCCCTGACGCGGACAACCGATAACCCAAAAAGGGAGACCGACTCCTGGAAAAACAGACATTTCTCTGCCTTGACATATAGGTCGTGCTCCAACAGCCTCCTCAATACACGACGCACCAGGGTTATATGCTCGGCTCGGGTAGACGAGTACACCAGAATGTCATCAATGTACACGACCACCCCTTGTCCCTGCATATCCCGGAAAATGTCATCTACGAAGGATTGGAAGACTGATGGAGCATTCATCAACCCATATGGCATGACGAGATATTCGAAATGACCTGACGTGGTACTAAACGCTGTCTTCCATTCGTCGCCCTCCCCTAATGCGTACCAAGTTATACGCGCTCCTGAGATCCAATTTTGTGAAAAACCGCGCTCCATGCAATGACTCTGTCATGGTCGCAATCAGAGGGAGTGGATAACTGTATTTCACAGTAATCTGATTGAGACCACGGTAATCAATGCACGGGCGCAACCCTCCATCTTTCTTCTTCACAAAAAAGAAACTCGAGGAGGCGGGAGAAGTGGAGGGCCAAATGTATCCCTGTCTCAAAGATTCGGCTATGTAAGTCTCCATAGCTTTTCTCTCCTCTTGAGACAAAGGATACACGTGGCTCCGTGGGAGCACTGCTCCTGCCTGGAGATCAATCGCACAATCCCCCTGTCTATGAGGAGGCAACTGCGTCGCCCTAGTTTTACTAAACACGAGAGCTAAATCCCCATATTCAGGCGGAATGTGCAGTGCGGGCACTTGGTTTGGACTTTCCACCGAAGTCGCCCCCACGGAAACAGCCAGACATCGCCCCTCGCACTGAGCAGACCACCCATCGAGAGCCCTCTGTTGCCATGAAATAGCAGGGTTATGGGTGCTTAACCAGGGAATTCCCAGCACCACTGGGTACGCAGGAGAGTCGATCAGATACAGCTGTATAGTCTCTTCATGACCCCCCTCCGCACACATCCTAAGTGGTGCTGTGATCTCCCTAATCAACCCCGACCCCAAACGGGCGGCTATCTAAGGCATGAACGGGAAAAGGTTTGTCAACAGGTAGGAGAGGGATCCCTAACTCTAAACAAAACTTCCGATCAACAAAATTCCCAGCTGCGCCTGAATCTACTAGCGCCTTATGCTGGGAATGAGGTGCAACCTGTGGAAAACACACAGGTATACAAAAGTGCGCAACAGAAAGCTCTGGGTAAGTGGGACGTCTACTCACCTGGGAGGCCCCCCAGTGCGTGGCCTGTTGTCTTCTCCCCGGAGAACCCTCCCCAGCACCTGGCCGCAGTGTGCCCTCCACGACCGCACTTGGTGCAGGAGACAGGCCCCCTGGGCTCCTCCTCCTCCTTTCTCTAGCGCGCACCCCGAGCTCCATGGGCTCGGCTCGGAGGTGCCGGAGGGCGGAATGGACGGACCCCCTCGGGACTTCCACGGGTGGCCAGCAGGGTGTCCAGACGGATGGACATATCGACCAACTGGTCGAAGGTGAGATGGGTATCCCTGCAGGCCAACTCACGTTGAACGTCCTCCCGTAGGCTACATCGAAAATGGTCGATGAGGGCCCGTTCATTCCACCCTGCGTCCGCCGCTAGAGTCCGAACTCTAGAGCAAACGCCTGTGCGCTCCTCCTCCCCCTGTCTCAGGTGGACTAGACGCTCCCCGCCGCTTTGCCCTCAGGTGGATGGTCGAACACGGCCTTGAAGCGGCGGGAGAACTCGGCGTAGGAGATGGTGTTGGCGTCCATCTTCCTCCACTCGGCGTTAGCCCACTCCAACGCCTTGCCCGTGAGACAGGAGATGAGGGCGGAAACGCTCTCGTGTCCCGAGGGCACCGGGTGTACAGTGGCCAGGTAGAGCTCCACCTGCAGGAGGAACCCCTGACACCCGGCAGCTGTTCCGTCATACGCCCTCGGGAGCGAGAGCCGAATCCCCCTGGGTTCCGGACCTGGGACTAGTGGACCGGCCGATGGGGTTGGCAGGGTAGGTGGAGGTGTGGGTACCCGCTGGCCTCCCATCGGTGCAGGGTGTTGATGACGTCCTGTAGAGCGGTCCCCAGTTGTCGTATCTGGTCATCTTGGCCGCGAACATGCTCCTCGAGCGACTCAGGCGTAACTGCAGATCCTGCTGATTCCATTTTGGTGTGTGATTCTGTCAAGGGGTGCGGAAGTTGGGTGTGGTGCATGAATCAAGCGCAGGACGCAGAAGCTCAGTCCAAAAGACTTTAGTGCAATATTCACGTAGAAAATAAGCACAATAAGCCCGAAGGCGAAATAACGGCGCACACAGGCGTCAATCAAACGGCGCACTAACATGTGCGAAAACCTCTCCAAAACACTGGAGGGAAGTACGTAGCTCCAACACGAAACAGAAGAGCAATCACACACAAAGACAAACACACACAACGAGAACTAAATAGGACACTAACGAGGACTAACAAGACACAGGTGTACAACATCAAGACAAAACCAAACGAACATGAAACATAGATCGGTGGCAGCTAGTACTCCGGGGACGACGACCGCCGAAGCCTGCCCGAACCAGGAGGAGGAGCAGCCTCGGCCGAAACCGTGACAATAAATGTACTATATTACGTATTGGATCACTAAAAAATACAATTTTTACATTACCATGTAGTTTACCAATAAAATGGTCTGATGGTGATGTGGATATACTCGGAATACTTATCCCAAATGAAATAAATTATCTCACTCCAATACATTTAGCAAAAATAGATAAGATCTTGCTACCATGGAAAGGTAAATACCTGTCAATTTGTGGAAAAAATCACCCTCATTAACTCTTTAGTATTAACCCAGTTTACCTGGCATCATGCTGTGGGGATGTTTTTCAGCGTCAGGGACTGGGAGACTAGTCAGGATCGAGGCAAAGATGAGCAGAGCAAAGTACAGAGAGATCCTTGATGAAAACTTGCTCCAGAGCTCACAGGACCTTAGACTGGGGCGAAGGTTCAGCTTCCAACAGGACAACGACCCTAAGCACACAGCCAAGACAACGCAGGAGTGGCTTTGGGACATGTCTCTGAATGTCCTTGAGTGGCCCAGCCAGAGCCTGGACTTCAGCGCGATCGAACATCTCTGGAGAGATCTGAAAATAGATGTGCAGCAACGCTCCCCATCCAACCTGACAGAGCTTGAGAGAATCTGCAGAGAGAGAATGGGAGAAACTTGTAGCGTCATACCCAAGAAGACTCAAGACTGTAATAGCTGCCAAAGGTGCTTCAGCAAAGTACTGAGTAAGGGGTCTGAATAGTTATATAAATGTGATATTTATGTTTTTAATTTTTAATTAGCAAAATGTCTAAAAAACCGTTTTTGCTTTGTCATTATGGGGTATTGTGTGAGATTGATGAGGATTTTTTTGTTTTAAATACATTTTAGAATCAGGCTGTAACCTAACAAAATGTGGAAAAAGTCAAGATGTCTGAATACTTTCCGAAGGCACTTTATGTGTGAAATGGAAATGTGTTTTTGCATATCCCAACTCCCCCTGAGACACCCTTGGAGAGTGGGGACACAGCCAGCAATTTGGGTTAAGTGCCTTGCTCAATGGCACATCAACAGATTGTTCGCCTTGTCGGCCTCGGGAATTCAAACTAGCGACCTTTCCTTTTCTGGCTCCACGCTCTAACCGCTAGGCTGCATGTCGCCTAATAAAATGTTTTCCCAACAATAGCTATTCGCACATAGCAAGCAGAAACTGTGGGGAAATGGCAACATCCTCGCAAAACTGAGAGCGCAGACCAACATATTTAACTCTGGTTGGATTTCTGGGGATATGGATGAATACAAAAAGACCAGCTACAACCTCCAGAAATAAATCAAAGATGCAAAAATACAATACAGGGACAAAGTGGAATCGCATTTCCACGGCACTGACACAAGACACATTTGGCAAGGACTACAAACCAACAAGGAATACAAAGGGAAAACCAGTTGCAGACGGGCTAAATACTTTCTTGCTCTCTTCAAGGTCATCAACACCGATCCTCCTACGAGGACCCCTGCTGCTCTAGAGGACTGTGAGCTCTCGATCTCTGTGGCCGATGTGAGTAAGACATTCAAGCGTGTGAACTGTTGAACAGCCATCACGCCATTTCCTGTAGTAAGAGACAAAGACTCACTCATACAAAACAAGTTCACACGCACTCACACATACACAAGCAGACTCCTGTACTCATACACTAACACATACGCCCATACTCACAAACACACGCACATACACACACACACAGCCAACGCTGCTGTCCCATGTACAGATGTAGAATCTTAATTTGAACACCCTGTTGCAGGAGAACTTTCCTTAAAAAGGCTTCTGAAGTGTGCAATTTCTACTTAGAATTGCAGACTTGATTTTCCCTTATGGAAAATGTATCAACCCTTAAAAAAAATTCCATTAATTATAATCCATGTAATAATTCACATTTCCTGTTGCTGCAGAATTATTTTCCTGCTGTAGCAAACTGTCTCAAATTAAGATCCTACATCTGTATATAAAGACAAACACTGGACACTTCCCGTTTATTTTATATTGTTTTTCACACTGTGTATTCATATACTTTATTCTTCACATAGCTCATTCTAATATATCTACTACTGTACATTGCATTTTGTTACACTGTTTCTACACACCACATATTTATATACTGGATTCTTGACTGTAATGTACACTGTGGCCAGTTTATTAGGTACACCCATCTAGTGCCGGGTCGGACCCACCTTTGCCTCTAGAACAACCTGACTTCTTCAGGGCACGTATTCTACAAGGTGTCGGAAAGCGTTCCACGGGGATGTTGGTCCATGCTGACGCAATGACATCACGCAGTTGCTGCAGATTGGACGGTGGTACATTTATGCTGTGAACAGCCTATTCCATCTCATCCCAAATATGTTTACATTTACATTTTAGTCATTTGTAGACGCTCTTATCCAGAGCGACTTACAGTTAGTGAATAATTTTTTTTTTTATACTGGCCCCCGTGGGAATCAAACCCACAACCCTGGCGTTGCAAAAGCCATGCTCTATCAACTGAGCTACATCCCCTGCCGACCATTCCCTCCCTACCCTGGACGACGCTGGGCCAATTTTTGCGCCGCCCATGAGTCTCCCGGTCGCTGCCGGCTGCGACAGAGCCTGGATTCGAACCAGGATCTCTAGTGGCACAGTTAGCACTGCGATGCAGTGCCTTGAACCACCGCGCCACTCAGGAGTTGGGTTTGGTCAGCAACAATGTTCAGATATGCTGTGGTGTTCAATCGTTGCTCAATTGGTTAAGGGACCTAACATGTTCCAGGGAAAACATTCCCCACACCAGTACACCACCGCCACCAGCCTGTACTGTTGACACCAGGCAGGATGGGTCCATGGACTCATGCTGCTGCTTGCGCCAAATCCTGAGTCTGCCATCAGTATGGAACCGGTATTCGGTCGGACCAGGCAATGTTTTTCCACTCCTCAATTGTACAGTGTTGGTGATCGCATGCCCACTGAAGCTTGCACGATTCTTGCCATTCTCCTTCAACTTCTCTCATCAACTAACTGTTTTCTTCCACAGGACTGCCACTGACTGGATGTTTTTGTTTGTCACACCATTCCTGGTAAACCCTAGACACTGTTGTGCGTGAAAAACCCAGGATGGCAGCCGTCTCTGAGATACTGGATCCGCCACGCCTGGCACCCCAAAGTCGCTTAGGTCACCCGTTTTGCCCATTCTAACGTTCAATCGGAACAGTAACGGAATGCCTCTATGCCTGTCTGCCTGCTTTATATAGCAAGCCACGGCCAAGTAAACTCACTGTCTGTAGGAGCGATCCATTTTCGTGAACGGATGGTGTACCTAATAATCTGGCCACTGAATGTATCTACTGCCGTACATATCATAAATGTCAAGGGGTGCTGAAGGTGGGTGTGGTGCATGAATCAAGCGCAGGACGCAGAAGCTCAGTCCAAAAGACTTTAGTGCAATATTCACGTAGAAAATAAGCACAATAAGCCCGAAGGCGAAATAACGGGCGCACACAGGCGTCAATCAAACGGCGCACTAACATGTGCGAAAAACCTCTCAAAACACTGGAGGGAAGTACGTAGCTCCAACACGAAACAGAAGAGCAATCACACAAAGACAAACACACACAACGAGAACTAAATAGGACACTAACGAGGACTAACAAGACACAGGTGTACAACATCAAGACAAAACCAAACGAACATGAAACATAGATCGGTGGCAGCTAGTACTCCGGGGACGACCGAAGGCTGCCCGAACCAGGAGGAGGAGCAGCCTCGGCCGAAACCGTGACAGTACCCCCCACTTGACGCGCGGCTCCAGCCGTGCGCCGACCCCGGCCTCGGGGACGACCAGGAGGACGCGGAGCAGAGCGCACGGGATGGTCCCGGTGGAACTCCGACAGGAGAGATGGGTCTAGGATGTCCCTCCGCGGCACCCAGCACCGCTCCTCCGGGCCGTACCCTCCCACTCCACGAGATACTGGGAGACCCCCATCCGGCGTCTTGAGTCCAAGATGGACCGACCGGTGTACGCCGGAGCCCCCTCGATGTCCAGTGGGGGCGGGAGGAGTCTCCCTATCTCATTGTCCTGGAGTGGACCAGCTACCACCGGCCTGAGAAGAGACACATGGAACGAGGGGTTAATATTCTTATACTCAACAGGTAGATGTAACCTATAACACACCTCGTTCAATCTTCTCAGGACTTTAAAGGGCCCCACAAACCGCTCGACCCCAGCTTCCGGCAGGGCAGGCGGAGGGGTGAGGTTTCTGGTAGAGAGCCAGACTCGATCTCTGGGTGCGTACACCGCCCCTCACTGCGGTGGAGATCGGGCGCTCGCCTTGTGACGAAGGGACGGCCCGCTGCAGGTGGACGTGGGCAGCGTTCCACGTCTCTTCCGAGCGCCTCATCCAATCATCCACCGCAGGGGCCTCCGATCTGGCTCTGCTGCCAAGGTGCCAGAACCGGCTGTAACCTAATCCACACATTGGAAGGGGGTTAGGTTGGTAGAGGAGTGGCGGAGAGAGTTCTGGGCCATCTCGGCCCAGGGAATGTACCGTTTCCACTCCTCCGGCCGGCCCCTGGCAATACGACCTCAGAAACCTACCCACATCCTGGTTGACACGTTCTACCTGCCCGTTACTCTCCGGGTGGTACCCTGAGGTAAGGCTAACCGAGACCCCAAATGCTCCATGAACGCTCTCCAAACACGGAGGTAAACTGGGGGCCTCGATCAGACACTATATCCTCGGGTACCCGTAATGCCGGAAGACGTGGTAAATAGGGCCTCAGCGGTCTGTAGGGCAGTAGGAAGACCCGACATAGGGAGAAGACGACAGGCCTTAGAGAACCGGGTCCACAACGACCAGGATGGTGGTATTCCCCTGAGAGAGGGGAAGGTCTGTCACAAAATCCACCGAGAGGTGGGACCCTGATCAGGAACGGGCAGGGTTGTAACTTACCCTGGGCAGATGTCGGGCGCCTTACACTGGGCGCACACCGAGCAGGAGGAGACATAAACCCTCACATCCCTAGCCAAAGTGGGCCACCAGCATTTAGTGCTAAGGCCATGCACTGTCCGGCCAATACCCGGATGTCCAGAGGAGGGTGACGTGTGAGCCCAGTAAAATAGAGTCGATCCCGAATCTCGGCGGAACGTACTTCCGACCCTCAGGACACTGTGGAGGGCTGGGGTCGCGCAGCTCCTCTTGCATCGACCTCCCACACCACCGGTGCCACAAGGCAAGACTCCGGTAGTCTGGGAGTAGGCTCAACAGACCTCTCCCTCCGTGTCATACCACGGGACAGCGCATCTGCCTTACCATTCTGGTTCGACCCAGGGATGTACTGATTTTAAATACGAACCTGGTGAGAAACATACTCCATCGAGCCTGGCGAGGTTCAGTCCTCCTCGCTGCCCGGATGTACTCCAGGTTCCGATGGTCAGTCAAAATGAGGAAAGGGGTGTTGAGGCCCCCTCAAGCCAATGCCTCCACACCTTAAGGGCTGAACTACAGCTCAACAGCTCCCATGTCCCCAACGTCATGAGTTATGCTCCGCCGGGCTGAGCTTTTTTTTTGGAGTAAAAGCACAGGGGCGGAGTTTGGTGGCGTGCCGGACGTTGAAGAGAACGCCCCTATACCAGCCTCAGACGCGTCTACCTTTCAACCTGAAAGGGTAATGCGGGATCCGGATGCACCAGCCCCTGAGTTCCCGACGTAAACAGGTCCTTCAGTCTCCTAAAGGCCCTGTCCGCATCAGCCTGACCACTGCAGGCGCACGGACCCCCTTTCAGAAGGGACGTGATGGGAGCTACCACCTGTCCAAACCTCGGATAAACCTCCGGTAGTAATTATGAAAGCCCAAGAACTGCTGCACCTCTTTACAGTGGTTGCAGTTTACCAATTACGCACAGCGGGACACACGATCCACCTCCATTCTCACCCTGATGCGGACAACCGATCAGAACCCAAAAAGAGACCGACTCTGGAAAAACAGACATTTCTCTCTGCCTTGACATATAGGTACGTGCCCCAAATACCTCTTAATACACGACGCTACCAAGGTTATATGCTCGCACGCAGGTAGAGCAGTACACCAGAATGTCATCAATGTACCACGACCACCCCTTGGCTCCCTGCATATCCCGGAAAATCTCATCATCTGAAGGATTGGAAGACTGATCTGGAGCATTCATCGTCCATATGGCATGACGAGATATTGAAATGACCTGACGTGGTACTAAACGCTTGTCTTCCATTCATCGCCTCCCCTAATGCGTACCTCAAGTTATCGCGCTCCTGAGATCAATTTCGTGAAAACCGCGCTCCATGCAACGACTTTCTGCTCATGGTCGCAATCAGAGGGAGTGGATAACCTGTATTTCACAGTAATCTGATTGAGACCACGGTAATCAATGCACGGGCGCAACCCTCCATCTCCTTCTTTCACAAAAAAAAACTCGAAGGCGGAGAAGTGGGAGGGCCAAATGTATCCCTGTCTCAAAGATTCGGCTCTGTAAGTCTCATAGCTTTTCTCTCTCCTCTTGAGACAAAGGATACACGTAACTCCTGGGAGCACTGCTCCTGCCTGAGATCAATCGCACAATCCCCCTGTCTATGAGGAGGCAACCTCGCGTGCCTAGTTTTACTAAACACGAGCTAAATCCCCATATTCAGTCGGAATGTACACGTGCAGTGGGCACTTGGTTTGGGACTTTCACCGGTCCCCACGGAAACAGCCAGACTATCGCCCTCGTCACTGAGCAGACCACCGCATCGAAGAGCCCTCTGTTGCCATGAAATAGCAGGGTTATGGGTGCTTAACCAGGGAATTCAGCACCACTGGAGTATTGAAGTCTGATCAGATATTCATTTCTTATGACCCCTCCATCCCACACATCCTAAGTGATGGTGCTGTCAGTCTCCCTAATCAATCCCGCTCATCTAAGGCATGAGCAGGGAAGGTTTGTCAGCAGTAGGGGACCTCTGTGTTCAATCTACCAAGATGCCTTTTATATCAACCTGTGAAAGACATATAATTGTCCTCTACTGTGGTCGTTCTCTCTTGTTCATTTGCTTCTCCCCAAACCCTCCCCATACCTGGCGCAGTTGCTCCCCTATTGGTTGCAGGAGACGGCCCCTTCGGGCTCCTCCTCCTCCTTTCTCTAGCGCAAGCACCCCAAGCTCTATAGGGCTCGGCTCCCGGGAATTGCCGGAGGAGGCGAGAATGGACGGACCCCCTCGGGTCCAGGTAGCCAACTCAGGGTGTCAGGCGGATGACCATATCGTCCAACTGGTCGAAGGTGAGATTATCCGCCTTAGCTCACGTTGAGGCATCCTCCATAGGCTACGCCCGAAAATTTACCGTTCATTCCACCCTACGTCACGCCGCTGAGTCCGAACTCTCGAGCAAGCGCCTGTACGCTCCTCCTCTCCTGTCTCAGATTGGACTATCTCCCCGCCCTTTGCCTCCGGGTGGATGATAGTACCCGACCTCAGAAGCGGCCCGGAGATTAGGAGATGGTGTTGGCGTCCATCTTCCCTCCCGGCGTTACCTCCACCTTCCCGTGAACAGGAATTCGTGTCGAGGCACGGTGTACAGTGGCCAGAGTAGAGCTCCACCTGCAGAGGAACCCTACACCCGGCAGCTGTTCGTCATACGCCCTCGGAAGCGAGGCCAGATTCCCCTGAGTTCCCGGACCTGGTACTAATACCCGATGGGTTGTGCGGGGTGGGTGAAGTGTAGTACCAGCTGTCCTCCCCATCGGTGCAGAGAGTGGCTGATAGCCGTCCTGTGCAGGCGGTCCCCCAGTTACCCAGTATCTACAGCAGGTCATCTTGGCCGCGAACATGCTCCTCGGCGACTCAGGCGTAACTGCAGATCCTACTGATTCTTTTTTGTATTTTGGTGCGGAGGTTGGGTGTAGTGCACTGAATCAAACTCTTACTCAGTCAACTTTAGTCAATATTCACGTAGAAAACAAAACTGCAATAATATTTACAGCGTCAATCAACGCCACTAACTAATCGAATTCTCACACTGAGAGATACGTATCCCTAAACACAATCACACCAAAACAACCCCGAGCTAAATAACATACATAATACAGACACGGTATACAACATCAAACAAATCACATATAAACACGATCGGTGGCAGCTAGTTACTCAGGGCCCTTTATCCGAAACTGCCAACCAAAGCACCTCGCCCAGGCTCGTGACAATGAATTTCTATATTATCACTATATTTACATTCCTTAGTTCAATAAAATGGTCTATTTATGATCATTTATCCCATAATCAATTATCTCCTCCATCCCATTTAGCAAAAATAAATAATCTTACCATGGAAAGGTCCACCTATCAATTTGGCGAAAAAACCCTCATTATCTCTTTTTCCACCTCATGCTGATGTTTTTCGCGTCAGGAACTGGGAGACTAGTCCCAGGATCGGGCAAAGATAAGCAGAGCAAAGTACCAGAGATCCTTGATAACTTTGCTCCAGCTCCAACTTTGAAGGTTCCAGCTTCCAGCAACAATGTCGACCACAAAGCACACCCCGGCCAAACCAAGCACTCAGGGGGTGGCTTTGGTGACCTCTCTCTGAATGTCCTTGAAGTGCCAAACCCATGAGCACTGGTCCTGTGCGATCATCTCTGAGAATCTGAAAATGATCTTACACTCCCTCATCCTTAACAACTAGAATCCAGAGTGGGAGAACTTGTACGTCATACCCGAGAGGAGCTCAAACTGTAATAACTCAAATGTCTTCAGCAAATAAACTAAGGGGGAGTCTGAATAGTTATGTAAATGTGATATTTATATTTTTAATTTTAAATTAGCAAAATTAAAAAATTTTTTGCTTTTTATTTGTGTGTGTAATTCTGAGGATTTTTGTTTTAAATTTTTAGAATCAGGCTTAACCTAACAAAATGTGGAAAAAGTCAAAGATGTCTAAATACTTTCCAGAAGCCACTTTATGTGTATATTTATTTTGCATATCCCAACTCCCCCTAGAGACACCCCTTAGTGAGCACGCCAGCAATTTGAGGTTAATACCTTGCTCACATAGAATTTTCGATTCATTTTTTCTACTCTGGCTCCCCTCTAACCAGCTAGGCTGCATATCCTAATAATGTTTTTCCCCAATGGCTATTCCACACTCAATGCAAAACTGTGTGGGAAATGGCACATCCTCGCATAAACTGACGCATACCACTTTAACCTTCTGGTTTGGATTTCATAGGGATATGGTTGAATCACAAAAAATCAGCTACAATTCAAATAAATCAAAGATCAAAAATACTACGATTTTAAACAACATGTCTTTGGCAAGGACCACAAACCAGCTAAAGGAATACAAGGAAAACCAGTTGCAGGCGCTATACTTTCTTCTCTCTTCAAGTCTCTTGCGATCCTCCTCTGGGGACCCCTGCCACTCTAGAGATTAGCTCCTCGATCTCGTGGCATGCGATAACATTCGGTGACTGTTAACCCATTTCTTGGCAATCAAAAACAAGTTCTCCCCCTCACACATACACGCAACTCCTTACTCCCATACACTAACACATAATACTCCAAACACTCACGCATTTACACCACACACACAGCCAAGCGCTGCTGTCCCATATAGACATCTAAATCTTAAAATTTTAACCCCTGTGCGAGACTTTCCTTAAACTAACCAGTGTCAATTTCTTATTCACTTATTTTCCTTATGGAAAATGTATGTTGCTTGTAAAAATTCTATTAATTATAATCCATGTAATAATTCCCATTTCTATTGCTCGGTTATTTTCCTCTGCACGCTGTCTCATTAAGATCCTACATCTGTATGTAAAGACAAACACTGGACACTTCCGTTTATTTTATATTGTTTCCCTGTGTATTCATATACTTTATCTCACATAGCTCATTCTAATATATCTACTACTGTACATTTTGCATTTTGTTACCTGTTTCCCACCCACATATTTATATATTAGTTCTTGACTGTAATGTACACTGTAATGGGTTATTAGGTACACCCATCTAGTGCGGGTGGACCCACCTTTGCCTCTAAACCACGCTTCAACTTTCTTCCAGGGCACGTATTCTACAAGGTGTTGGAAGCGTTCCACAGGGATGTTGGTCCATGCTAGCGCAATACATGCCGCAGTTGCTGCAGATTGAATGGTGGTACATTATGCCTTAGACAGCCTATTCCGCCCATCTCATCCGATATGTTTACATTTACATTTTGAAATCATTTATACATCTTATCAGCACTTACATTCACGAATATTTTATCTAATCAAACCCACAACTGGCGTTGCAAAAGCCATGCTCTATCTTCAGCTACACTCCCACCATTCTCCCTACCCTGTAGACCTTGGGCCAATTTTGCGCCGCCCATGAGTCTCGGTCGCTGCCCGACTGCAGGCAGAGCACTGATTTCGAGGATCTCTAGTGGCACAGTTAGCACTGTGTAGTGCCACTTCATCACTCAGGAGTTGGGTTTGGTCAGCAACATGTTCAGATATGCTGTGGTGTTCAATCGTTTGCTCAATTAGTTAAGAGGACCTAACATGTTCCAGGAAAAACTATTCCCCATATCTCACTTACCACCTTTGTTTTGACTTTGGGCAAGGATGGGTCCATGACTCAAATGTCTGCTGCTATGTTAAATCCTGAGTCTGCCATCAGTATGAACCGTATTCGATCGACCAGGCAATGTTTTTCCCACTCCTCAATTGCTGGTGTTTGGTGATCGCATGCCCACTGAAGCCACCACGATTCTTGCCCATTCTCCTTCACCTCATCAACTAGCTGTTTTCTTCCACAGGACACCCACTGACTGGATGTTTTGTTTGTCACACATTCCTGTAAACCTAACACTGTTAATAAGTAGAAAAACCCAGGATGCAGCCGTCTCTGAAGTCACGATATTCCACCTTCATTTTTAAGCTCGCTTAGGTCCTGCCAATTCTAACGTTCAATCAACATGTTGAATGCCTCTATACTTCATATAACACCCCTTATAGCAGCCCACGGCCAAGTAAACTCACTGTCTG